>NC_037683.1:3268841-3373534 GCF_003255815.1 Theropithecus gelada | reverse complement strand
AGTTTGCGGGAGTGGGGTCCTCAGTGTGGGAGCTGGTTCTCCATGTATGTGGGGGGTCTCAGTTTGGGGGAGTGGGGTCCTCAGTGTGGGAGCTGGGTTCTCAGTGTGGGAAGAGGGATTCTTGGGGGTGTAGGGAGAGGTTCTTGGGGTGTGTGTTGGGGGAGGGGTTCCCGGTGGGCAGGTTGTGGGGAGGTGTTATCAGCATGGAGGGAGGAGCTGTCAGTATGGGGGACAGATTCTGGGATGGGGCAGAGGTTCTGATTATTGGGGGAGGGACTTGCAGTGTGGGGAGGGGTTCTTAGTGGGGGGCTGTCTGTATGGGGGAAGAGGTTCTCAGGTAGGGGAAGGTTTTCAGTGCAGGAGCATCTGCCCTGAGGGTGGGTCTGAGGCCAAATCCTGTTCCTCTAAAGTGGAAATGGTCTTGGGATGGGAGTGTCTGCTCACTCCTCTAAGCCCCACTCAGTCCTGGCCTCTGTCCCCGGAGCGCGAGGCCCCTGTCTTGTCCCCTCCTCCTGACTCTGCTCGAAAACCAGGATCAACCCCAGATGGCTTGGAGAACCATGCCAACAAGCTCCAAACACAGAATTACTAGTAATTCCCTGCTTTAAAACAAAGAATTTCCTGATATATTTTCTTGAGGAATATTTTGAAGAATCAGGGAAATATGCAGTCGGAAATTGAAGTTCCCTTTACTCACTCACCTTTACCCACAGACCTACTCAGGATAAGACCACCCTACACTCACCAAACCCCAGGCTCAGTCATGGGTTCTGTCTAAATGTAAAATATGCAGGGTTGGTGCCCAGACCCCAAACAACCCTACCCCCATCATATTACCGTGTCCACCAAGATGGGCTGTTTGCAGGCCTTGGGACCTCAGGAGAACTGTGAAGATCCAGGCTCTCTCTATTTGGCATGTGGAGACCTCAGCAGTCTCTGGAATGGTGGCGTCTCCTTCCCCAGGGACCTCCGAAAGGGGTGTATGTGGTGGAGGGGCCAGTGTAGGCAGCCCTCGAGGGAAAGAAAAATTTGGTCAACAGAAGCAGGGTCAGGGACTCCTTGACTGGACCCATACCATCTCCTCCTGGGGAGGCCCAGAAAATGGTCTCCACTTTCCATGCAGTGTCCGTGGACCAGTGGGGGGTGAAGGGCTCTGATTTCCAAACTGTGACACGTGTGTCCTCTCTCATCCACGAACAGGAGCACCTGGGGAGCCCCAGCCGTGCCTGACAGGTGACTGGCCATCCCCACTTTCCCCCACAGCTTGTGGCTGTTCTTGTCTGGAAGTTCAGGGTCATAAGACGCCACTGCCGGAATGAAGTGACAAATAGGAACAAAAGAAAATGGTTGCTTGCCTGTTTCCTTGTCCTCTAATTATTCAAGGAAGTGACAAATATTGTCCAGACAACTTACATACATTCCATGGCAATTTTCTCCTATCTTCTAATCTACCCCAGAAGGCCGGGTGCCCAGGAACCAAAGGTGGGGGTGACACTGGGAGGTGGGAGGGTCAGGCCGACTGGGTGTGGCCATCACAGCTGTGTGGCCCTGGGGGCCGTGTCTCTGTCTAGGCCTCAGAGTTCTGCTCTGTTCATACAGATGCCTATGGCCCTGCTCCTCCCTCCCGGGCTTCCCTCCCACTGCCCCTGCCCTGCCCAAGGCCCCTGTCCTGCAGCCACTGCCTGGGTTCTCTTCTCAGGCCCACGCACCTGCAAGGACTTGCTAGACCGAGGGCACTTCCTGAGCGGCTGGCACACCATCTACCTGCCTGACTGCCGGCCCCTGACTGTGCTCTGTGACATGGACACGGACGGAGGGGGCTGGACCGTGAGTGTGGGGCTGAGGGGCCCTGGGCAGAGGCAGTCAACCTGGGAGACCCGGAGTCCAGGCTGCACACCTGGCCGGAGAACACACTCTGGAATTCTCTATTGCCCTGGTCGGGGACAGAGATGATGGGGGAGGTGACCCGTGGGTAAAAGTCCAGGCCGTGGGGGAGGCTGGGAGGGGCCTGGTGCTCTCCTGCTGTGTGGCTTGGGGCTTGTTGCCTCCCCTCTCTGAGCCCCCATTTCCTCCTTCATCCCGTGGGGTCTGTGAGGAGACCAGGTGGGCGTGCTGGGGACCCCAGCCTGTGATGCTCTGCCAACTACAAATGCTGCTCCTCTGGAGGGCGGGTCCCCCGTGCTGTGGGACGTCGGTCTGTCCCCCTGGCTCCTGTCCCCTGGCTCCTCCACAGGTTTTCCAGCGGAGGGTGGATGGCTCCGTGGACTTCTACCGGGACTGGGCCGCGTACAAGCGGGGCTTCGGCAGTCGTCTGGGGGAGTTCTGGCTGGGGAACGACAACATCCACGCCCTGACCGCCCAGGGTAGGGCCGCTGCTGGGGCTTGGGGGTCAGGGGGCCCTGAATGGGGGTGCCCCTGCCCCTTAGGCCTGGACTGCCTGGAACATAAGCGCCTCTTAGCCCACAGGGGATTGGGCCCTGAGCACACTCAGGGTGGCACAGGGACCTCCGAGGCTTCGTCCCCTGCCACAGGCTGTGGCGGCATCAGGACAGGAGAGGGTAGAGCTCTGGGCTGAAGGCCTCTTCAGGTCTTGGCCCCACTGGCATCTTAGACCCTGAGAAAGAGAGAGACCATCGGGGCTTGGCCCAACCCCTAGCCCTAACTTCACTTCCCACTGTCTCTGCTTCCTAAAGCTGCTGTCTCAGGGGCAGAGGGAGGTTCCTCTCTGGGCCTCCTCTCATTCCTCCGGCCAGGCCACAGCCCTCAGCAGGAGTGAGGACAGCACCTTCATCCTCCCGCCACCAGCTCCAGCGTATCAGCTGGTCCCTGATCCTGGGGAAACTGGAAAATGGTCCCTTTCCTCCGCAGGAGCCCATTCCGAGCTCCTAAGCCACCTCCTCGTGTTTGCTGTGACCTTTCCACGTAAAGGAAGGACTGCAGTACTTTCCCACAGTGAGGATCGGTGACCTCACAGCCCATTCCAGGGAAATGCACGGTTCCTTGATGAAGTGAAGTGATATTTGTAGGAGGGGGGAAACTCCAGGTTCAGTGGGTGGACCTGAGGGAGTAGGTCCTCCCAATCCCTCCTACCACAGATGACTTTCTGCATGAACTTGAGGAAACTTTCCATGGATCACAAGTTCAGGCATCTGAAAACACTCCAGTTCCCACCTCCGGTTCCTAGAGGCAGAAGGGCCCTTGGGCTGGGAGCTTCAAACCTTTCTCCCACAGGAACCAGCGAGCTCCGTGTAGACCTGGTGGATTTTGAGGGCAATCGCCAATTTGCTAAGTACAGATCATTCAAGGTGGCCAGTGAGGCGGAGAAGTACAAGCTGGTCCTGGGGACCTTTGTGGAAGGCAGCGCGGGTGAGTGTCTGTGCGGGCTGAGTGGCCTGGGCCTCTGAGGGGGGCTGGGGAAGGGGAGACAGCATGCTCAGCATCTGGCTATGCCTCTGCTGTGTGACGTTGGGGGGTGACTTAACCTGTCCAACCCACAAACCCACAATCTGTTCATCCGTCAATTCACCCAGTTTATTGTACTTGTGAAAATTATGATCCACATGTCATAAAAAGTACAATACATAGTGGCTATGATTATTTGCTGCCATTATTGATGAAAAATGGGGAAGATGATAAGTCTATTTCTACAGAGACTGAATCCCTACACTCTGCCAGAAGTCACTCTTCCCCTCTGCTGTCCCACCCAGAGCCAGGCGGTCTCCAAGTGTAGCAATGCCTGTTAGCTGGCTGAGCAGACCAGGCGAGGAGATGCCAAAGCTGCTGTCCCAGCAGAGCGCATGTTCACTGGGTGGTGCCCCTTGGAGTTGTGCAGTGCACAACATGGGCTCCTGGCCATGGCAGCTCTGCACTGGACCTAGGATCCAGGCTCCCTGGCACTTCATGGAAAATGCCCTACTTTTCCCTCTGAGCAGGTGATTCTCTGACATACCACAACAACTACCCCTTCTCCACCAAAGACCGAGACAACGACCAAGATGCTAAAAACTGTGCTGTGCACTATCAGGGAGCCTGGTGGTATGCCACCTGTCACCTGTCAAACCTGAATGGTGGCTACCTCGGGGGGGCCCATGACAGCTTTGCAAATGGCATCAACTGGAATTCGGGGAAAGGGTACAACTACAGCTACAAGGTGTCAGAGATGAAGGTGCGGCCCACCTAGCCCGGCACTGAGGTCAGAGGGTCTCTCCACGCACCCTGGCTGGAGGAGCGCATCCCTCAGCCCTCACCAAGAGGGCAACGTGGGGATCATGGCCCCCATCCTCATGGAAAGAGGGAGCTCCCACCAGTCCCTTGTAGGCATGGCCCACAGAGCTTTGCGCCCAGTGCCAGCGTCCAGCCCCCTGCCTCCCGTCTGCAAGGTTAGGCGAAGCCCCAGCGTGCCTCCCTCACTGCAGCTGTCAGTGCTTGCTTGCCTCACAGGCGATCATGGAATGCCATGGTTATTTGCCCTGCCCTGACCACTGGCCATGCCACTGTGCTGCTCATCCGTCCTTGCTTCCCTGCGACTTGGCCCTGTGGGTGGATCAGATGCCCTAGGGCTGAGGGGGTTTCCCATTGGCTAAGACAAAGCAGGGCCACCCTGCCTGTTGGTGAATAAAGTTTTATCGGCACAGCCATTCCCATGGCTTCCATATTGTCTCTGGTTGGTTTCTATCATCTCTGGCAGTTTCCAAACGCCAGGCAGAATAGAGTAGTTGGGACAGAGGCCATATGACTGACAACTCCTAAATTGTGTGTTAATCAGTCCCTTACAGAGAGTGTTCACTGACCCCTGCACTCACAGCCACCTGACCCCGGCTGCCTGGCCCCTGCTCTGCCCACTTGGCCCCCCTGCCGGGGCTTCCTGCCACCTGCCTCCTAGGGTCCCCTGTTGTACCAAAGGTGATTGCGTGCGCGTGAATCCCTCATCAAGAATGAAGCAAAGATTTGAAGGAGGCAAGTGGGTGAGACGGATCTGAGACCACGGGAGAGGGAAAGGTCCTCCTCCCTCAAGCATTTCCTCTTGGAAGTAGCCGGAAGGCTGAGCCCACAAAACCGTGGGTTGCATAAGGCCTGACACCACTTGTTTTTCTCCTAGTCAGCCAAGCAGGCCCTCTCCTGGGACCAGCTGCCCGAAGCCCAGACCCAGCAGAGGATGGAGGGTTCCCCCCAGCCTCAGTCTGTCTCTCCTGGAGGCGGCTCAGACCCCTGCAGGCTCCCGCCCCCACCTCTGGAACTCAGGGCCCTCTCTGGGCCCCTGGCTTTGCTTTTGCTTCTGTTAGTCTCTCCCAGGCTTCCTTCTGCCTTTTCTCTGCTCCACTCAACTCGCCAGGTGGAAATGCTGGCAGGCCCAGTATGGCTGCTGTACCGATGACTCTTCTCAACCTGTGACCTACAGGGACCCATAAGCCTCTAGCAGAGCCCTTGAGGGGCTGAGGCCCGCAGGGGAGGGTGTGCGGAGCATGGAGGAGCCTTGGCTCCTGCTCTCAGGTGCTCCTGGTGCAGGTGAGGGCTATGTGATCACGGAACAGGCCCTCAGATGGGCACCGCACTGTTCCTGAGCTCCCACTGTCTGCAAGCACCCATAGACTGCATAAGGGGGACAGACAGCTGCAGGAGGTGGGGGGCCCACAAATTCCTGTTGTTAGGGGGCTTCACATGGGATGGGTTTGCCCCAGGCCTGGGAGGATGAATCAGATCTGACTCTGGTGGTCCTTCTGTCTACTCATGGACTCCCCTGCGGACAGCCCCTGGACTAGGCAGGGTTCCTCTGCCCAAGGGACATCCTGGCCTGAAGGAGCTAATGTGGAGGTGGCTGGTGGCACCTGGCAAACCCCCTGCTGTGGGACACTGGATGCCGGCTTCCCCGAGTTCTTCTGGCCGCAGCTCTGTGTGGGAGACAGCGGCTGCCAACACATTGTCCCCGCTGAGGCAGCAGGTCTCGCAGCCCCACGGCTGTGACTCCGTTGCCTGGAGCCTTGTCCACCCGGCCCTAGTGTGGGTGCAGGGGTCCGTGGCTCACTGGGAGGGCTGAGTATAGACCTGGGAATGGCAAGGGCCAGGGGGTGCCCAGAAATTCTCAGCCCCAGCCTTCACCCTGAGGGTCCTGACGCCTGCCACTCCCTGCCCCTCCACTACCTGGCCTCTGAGTTCAGCTGCACCCCTGGGGGAGCCGAGCCCACGTTACCTCCGTGGAGGGAGGCCGTGCCTGAGTGGCAACAATGAGTGTTCTCGGGGGTGCCCTGGGTGCCTCCTGTACTGAGCCCCAAGCAGCCACGGTGAACAAGGGAGACCCTACCCTGAGCACAGAGCCCGGCCCCGTTGGGGGACAGCCAATCCACCACTGACCGCACAGCCGCTGCGCTGTGATAAAGGAAGGGGGACTCGGAGAGCATGGTGTGAGCCCCCAGACTCTTGAGTCATCACAGATGCTCCCAGGGGAGGGGAGATGACACTGAGCCCCAGAGGAGGGAGAGGTATCAGGATGAAGGTGGGGTGAGAGGGAGGCGGGAGGGAAGCTGGCAGAAGGCAGCTTGTGCGCTTGGAGCCTCCTCCCTTAAGTGGGTCAGAATCCTCACTGCCCAGGGCTCCTCCAGCACCAGAACTGGGCTCGGTGGTGCCCTCTCTCCATTCCCCACCCAAAGGCGCTGCCCTCTGACCCCGGAGCCAGGCGATCCCGTTCCCACTGCGGCCAACATGGTTCTTAGTTTCCTTGCCCAAAGCGTGTTTTGTTTTCTAATACGCCTTGTATTTTTATGTATTTATTTGAGCACTACAAAAGACCCTGGGTTTTATTACGGTTGCCACTCTTCTATAATTTACTCAGAACGTGTGATCCGAATCAGGCTGGACAATATTCCTTGTCCAACCCGGTGTCCAGCGCTGAGGACTGGTGGAACGGGTTGTCTCTGCTATGGATTCCCACAGCTTGGCCACTGAGTGTGGTTTTCGTGGCTTGTGGTTTCTGGGATTGCTGACCGCATCCTGGTCTGGGGGCCACTGTCTGGGCCATCCCTGGGTCCTCCTGCTCGGCAGTTTGATGGGGGGGGGCACATGCCTGGCATCTCGAGGGTCCCACTCGCCAGGTCACCTCGTCATCCTGACCAAGAAAAGGGCAGGAAGTAGAGAGGAGTGGGGCTGGGCTGTGCTGCCGCTGCGTGCTCATTCCCCTGTGACCGCATGCTGAGCCCACACCCAGTCCTCTGTTCTTCGCCTCTCTCTGGCTCCGGGGCCCCAGACCCTCTGGGACCAGGGAGCTATGCAGAGTGGGCACTGGGCTCCCTGCCCGGCCCCTCCCGAGCTCCTTCTGGAACCCAGTGCCGAGAGGGAGGATGTGGGTCTGTGGGCAGGTGGAGGACTGTGATGGGCAGGAGTCCTGGCTGCCCCGCGCCCGAGACGAAAGGCCCCTGAGAACCATCAGAAAGCTTATGCTCTGGGTCCCGTAGGATTTTCTTTTTTAAGAGCCTACAGGGGTGTACTTGACATTGAATGAGCTACATGGCTTTGAAGTGTACAACTTGAGTCACTTGACAGAGGATGCACCCGTGAAACCAGCACCACAGTTGAGACAAGGAACAGATCTATCACCCCCAGACGCTTCCTCATTGCAATTCCAGCCCCATCCGGCCCCACTCGTTGTGTCCCCAGGCAATGTCTGCACTTGTCTCTGTCACTACAGCTTGTTTTCCTAAGACATTTTATGAGTGAAATCATATCCTATCCACTCTCTGCTGCCTGTCTTCCTCTCCTCGGCAGACCTATTTTAAGGGTCATGATGTTGTGCTGTGCACAGCGGTTCGTTTCCTTTCACTGCAGAGTCATACTCCGTGTGTGGATGGACCACAGCTGTGTATCCATTCCGGTATTGATGGACATTTAGGTTTCTTCCAGCTGGGGCCACGACAAACCGGGCTGCTATGAACCTCTGTGCACAGGTCTTTGTGTAGATATATGGTTTCATTTCTCCTGGGTTAATATCCAGGCTTGGAAATTGTTGGATTGTCCAGTAGGTATATTAGTCCATTCTCACACTGCTCATAAAGACATACCCAAGACAGGGTAATTTATAAAGGAAAGAGGTTTAGTGGACTCACAGTTCCACATGACTGGGGAGACCTCGCAATCATGGCAGAAGGCAAAGGGGGAACAAAGTCACGTCTTGCCTGGCAGCAGGCAAGAGAGATCGTGTGCAGGGAAACTCCCCTTTATAAAACCATCAGATCTCGTGAGACTTGTTCACCGTCACCAGAACAGCACAAGAAAGACCCGCCCTCGTGATTCAATTACCTCCCACCATGTCCTTCCCACATGGGAATTATGGGAGTTACAATTTGAGATTTGGGTGGGGATACAGCCAAACCATATCAGTAGGTATGTTTTTAGCTTTTTGTGAAATTGCAAAGCAGTTTTCCAAAAAGGCTGCCCTGCTTCGTCCAGCAGTGCAAGAGAGGCTGGTCTTCCACATCCTTGTCCGCACTGGGTATCGTCAGTCTTTTCAGGTTGAGTCATTTTCACAGCGGTGTGGTGATGTCTCATCATGTTTTGTTTCCATTTTCCTTATGACTAATGATGTCGAGCATCTTTTCATAGGCTTATTTGCTTTATATCCATAGATCTTCTTCAGTGAAGCATCCTTTCACATCGTGTGCCTGCTTTCCTAATTCGAGGGTTAGTTTTGTTTTTACTGAGTTTGAAGAGTTCTCTCTGTGTTCTGAGTACTACCCCTTTATCAACTGTATGTGATGCATGAAAGCCTATTGCTGCTGTAAGATAATTACCACAAGCTTAGAGGCTTACAATCACACAAAATTATTATTCTACAGTTGTGGAAGTTAGAAGCCTAAAATCAAGTTGTCGATAGGGCTGGGTTCCTTCTGGAGGCTTCTGGGGAGAATCTGCTTCATTGACTTTCCCAGCTTTTAGAGGCTGCTGCATGATAACTCATGGCCCCTCCCTTCATCTGCAAAGAGTGTGGCTCCAACCTTGGCTTCTGTCCTCATTGCCTCCTTTTCCTCCCTGACCCTAACTCTACTGCTCCCCATTTAGAAGGACCCTTGGGATTACATCAGGCCCACTCAAAGAAGCCAGGATCATCTCCCCGGGTCACGACCCTTCATCTCATCTGCATTTTGCCACGTATGGTCGATGGGCTTTGGGGCCATTCTTCAGCCTGCAACATACGCTTTGCAAATATATTCTCTGAGTCTGTGGCTAGGAAGAGTCGATGATGTTAAGCTGCCTATTCTCCTGAAATTGATCTGCAGATGCAATGCAGTCTAAATGAAAATCCCAGCAGCCCTGTTTTTGTACAAATCGAAGCTGATTCTTCAATTTGTACAAAAGTAGGGCTGCTAGGATTTTCATTTGAACTGTGGCTTTCTTTTTATTCCCTTAACACAGCCTTTCAAATGGCAGAACTTTTTTTTTTTCTTGAGATAGGATATTGCTCTGTCACCCAGGCTGGAGTGCTGTGGCTCAATCTTGGTTCACTGTAACCTCCACCTCCCAGGTTCAAGTGATGCTCATGCCTCAGCTTCCCAAGTAGCTGGCATTACAGGTGTATGCCACCACACTCAGTTAATTTTTTGTATTTTAAGTAGAAATGGGGTTTCACCATGTTGGCCAGTCTGGTCTCAAACTCTTGGCCTCAAGTGATCTGCCCACTTCGGCCTCCCAAAGTCCTGGGAGTACAGTCAGGAGCCACTGTGCCCAGCCCAAACAATAGAATATTTTAATTTTGATACAATCCATTAGTCAATATTTTGCTTTTGGTGATTATGCTTTTAGTATCCTTTCCAAGAAATCATTGCCTAATTCCAATGTTTTCTTCTGGAAGTTTTGTCTTTTCTATTTCCCACTGATGGCTATGATCTATTTCAAATTCATTTTTCTACATAGTGTGAGGTAGGGATCAATGTTCTTTTTGTTACATATTCAATTAGTCCAGCACCACTTATTGAAAAGTCTAGCTTTTCTCCACTACATTTCCTTTGTGCTTTTATCAAATATCAATTTATACATCCATGCAGGTCTATTTCTAAAATCTCTATTCTGTTTCATTGTTCTATTTGTCTGCCTTTACATCCAAACCATTTTCTTGATAGTGTTGCTTTATAATAATTCTCAATATTAGGTAGTATTGACCCCTCAAATTTGTTTTTTTTTTAAAGATATTTTGGTATTCTACATCCTGTGTTTTTCTATATAAATTTTACAATCAACTTCGGTTTGCATTTAAAGGGCTGCTGGGATTTTTGTTTGGCCTGTGTTGCATCTGCAGATCAATATGGGGAGATTAGGCAGCTAAACATTATTGAATCTTCCTATCCATGACCTAGGTATAATCTCTCATTTACTTAGATCTTTAATTTTTTCCAACAATATCTTGTAGTTTTCTGAATAGGTCTTACACATATTTCGTTGGATTTATCCATAAGTATTTTATATTTTCAATGCTATGGTAAATGGTGTTTTAATTAATTTCTGATTATTCATTGGTGATTTGAAAAAAACAATGGATTTTATATATTGAAGTTATATACTACAACCTTGCTAAACTCACTTTGTACTGCTAGTAGAGTTTTCACAGATTTGATCAGATTTTCTACAGAATCATGTCATGTGTTAAATAAAAAGAGACGGTTTACTTCTTCCTTTCCTAACATGCATGACTTTTTTTTCTTGCCAGTGACAGTGACCTCTAGTACCTTGCTGAGGACCTCAGCACCTTGCTGAGTAGAAACGGTGGGAGTGGACGCCTTCTCTTGCTCTTGGCTGTTCTAATTGCATCCATTCCGTCTTGTGCCATTCAACGTGATGTGAACTGTGGGTTTTTTTGTGGATGCCCTTGAGCAAGCTTCCTTCCATGGTAGACAGTCCCCAAGGCATCCCCCAGGATCCTTACATCTCATTGCTCACAGCCATGTCTGGTCCCCACCAGCCCCCACCCTCCTTGAGTGTAGAGAGAATCTGTGGTTTGCTTCTAACCAACAGAGTACGGCAAAGAGGAAGCTGTGCATGTGATTATGTGCACGTGATTATTGCATAAGATGGTATCTCCCATCTTGCTGGTCTTGCTGGAGTCTTTCACTCCCTTGTTGGTTTTGAGGGAGGACGTGACCATTTGGGGAATCCCATGGGACAGGAATTGTGGGTAGTCTTTAGGAATAAAGGGCATCTTCCAACCAAAAACCAGCAAGAAAATGGATCCCTCAATTCCTATTAATACAATGACAAGGGTTTGCAGTCTGCCCCTAAACTGAACGAGCTTAAAAACAGACCACTCCCCAGTTGAACCACAGATAAGACTATAGCCCTGTCTCATACCTCGATTGTTGCTTTTGAGATCTTAGCAGAGGACCCCACTAAACTGTGCATGGACTCCTGACCCACAAAAACTATGAGATAATAAACAGGTGTTCTTTTAAGCTGCTAAGATGTGGTAATTCTTTACACAATGATAGAAAACGAATACTTTCTATTCTTTATTTTTGGAGAGCCTTTATTCATCTAGAATGGATGAAAATGTTCAAATCTTTTTCTGTTTCTTTTGAGATTATCATATATCATTTTTAATTTGGTAAGATAGAGAATTACATTGATTTTCAAGTGGTAAACAAACGTCCTATTCCTGGGCGAAACCTCACTTGCTCGTGATACATTATTTTCATAGACGGGTTCAGTTTGCTAAAATTTTGCTTACAATTGTGGTATCTATGTTCATGAGGGCTATCAGTCTATAGTTACTTTTTTCTTGCAATGATTTTTATCTACTTTTGCTATTGGAGAAATGTTGGCCTCATAGAATGAGTGATGAAGTAGTTGCAGCTTTCTGATTTTCAGAAAGAATGTGGGAAGGATTGTTATTATCTCTTCCTTAAATATTTGGTAGATTTCATCAGTGATGCTGTCTGGGCCTGGAGATTTTTTTTGCTGGGCTCTCTATTCTGCAGACTCTCTATTTCTTCATGGACTCTCTTGTCTGTTCCATTGGTCTGTATGTCTACCTTCACATCAGTACCACATTGTCCTGATAAACTTCTTTATAATAAAAATAAAGGCTTAACTACAATTTCAATTTATTTTATATGTATAGTTTTGTTTTGTTTTGTTGTGAGATGGAGTTTCGCTCTTGTCACTTGGGCTGGAGTGCAATGGCATGATCTTGGCTCACCACAACTTTCGCTGCCTGGGTTCAAGCGATTCTCCTGCCTCAGCCTCCTGAGTAGCTGAGATTATAGGTGCCCACGACCGCACCAGCTATTTTTTGTATTTTTAGTAGAGACAGGGTTTCGTCACGTTGGCCAGGCTGGTCTCAAACTCCTGACTTCAGGTGATCTACCCACCTCGACCTCCCAAAGTGCTGGGATTACAGGCGTGAGCCACCACCCCAGTTGTTCGACTTATGTATTTCTTGAGTGACTTTGGTGGTTCAAAGAAATTGTCCATTTCATTTCTGCTGTTGAATATATTGGTGCTAAAGTGTTTTAATATCCCCTTATATTCCTAATAGTTGTAGAAGATGTAGTGAGGTCATTGATCTCTTCCTAATAGTGATATTTTGCATTCTCTCTCTTTTTTCTCTTTTCTTCAGTCTGACTAGAGGTTTATAAATTTTATTTACCTTCTCAAAGAATTGGCTTCAGGTTGTATTGATTTTCTGCTCTTTTTCATTATTATTCATTCTCTTCTTTCTACTTCAGATTTAACTTGCTCTTGTTTTTCTAGTCTTGAGATGGAAGCAGAGGCTGTTGACCTGAGGCCTTTCTTCCTTTTTAGTGGGCATTTTACACTGTAATTTGCCTCCCAAGGAGTGCTTTAGGAACACCATGCAAACTGTATTTTATTGCCTTTTTGTTTTTATTCAATTCAAAATTCTTTCTAATTTCTCCTTTGGCCTCTTCTGTTTCCCATATCTTATTTAGAAGAATGTTATTTAGCATCCAAATATTTGGGAGGATTTTCTAGACACACTTCTTTTCTTGATTTCTAATTAATTCCATTGTTGTCGGAGAACATACTCTGCATGGCTTGAATCTGTAGAAAGTTGTTATTTTAGTGGCCGCGTTAGAATTTGTAGTAAATCTCTTTCCATTATCACAGTTTACCTTCCGGAAACATGAAGCCACTGCTGTCTGCTACAAGAGTCTCATGGCCGTGTTCTCCATTTCTCTCCTCCTGGCCTTTGTGAGAAGGTAGTCACATTACAGACCTCACAGACGGGATCCATGCCTGCCTGGTCTGTCTCCTGTGCACAGCATCACCTGCCCTAGAACAGCTGGCAACCTGAGGGTGGAGACCTGGGCTCCGGCACAGAGGTAGCTTGTGTGGGAGGGAAACTTCTGGAAGGGGGATGTGATGGTTACTACTGAGTGTCAACTTGATTGGATTGAAAGATGCAAAGTACTGATCCTGAGTGTTTCTGAGAGGATGTTGCCAAAGGAGATGAACACTTGAGTCCGTGGACTGGGGAAGGCAGACCCACCCTGAGTCTGGTGGGCACCATCTCATCGGCTGCCAGTAATAAAAAGCAGGCAGAAAAACATGAAAAAGTGAGATGGGCCTAGCCTCTCAGCCTACATCTTTCTTCCGTGCTGCATGCTTCCTGCCCTGGAACATCAGACTCCGAGTTCTTCAATTTTGAGACTCAGATTGGCTTTCCTTGCTCCTCAGCTTGCAGACAGCCTATTGTGATCCTATAATTTAATACTTAATAGACTCCTCTTTATATATACCTATCCTATTAGTTCCATCCCTCTAAAATAATCCTGATTAATACAGGGAGGTAGAAAAGGCCCTGGGGTGGGACCTGAGGAGCTGGGGCTGGATGCCGGCTCAGCCATGGACTGGCCATGTCCCTTGTGGGACCTTCCACCTTTCTCCGGGCCTCAGCCTCCTCGCCCATAACGAGTGACATGACCCCTGGAAGCACCCCCCCACCCCCACCATTTATACTGGTGCCTGTGAGGGCTTTGATTTTTGTGTGTTATCATTTGTGGGCAATTTTGAGTTCACCAAAGACTTTTCAGGTCTTCCTTTGTTTTCTAAAACGAATTCAAATTTAATTATTTCCATTAATTAAAAATCATACTCTAGGGCTGGGCACGGTGGCTCACACCTGTAATCCCAACACTTAGGGAGGCCAAGGTGAGTGGATCACCTGAGGTCGGGAGTTTGAGACCAGCCTGACCAACATGGAGAAACCCCGTCTCTATTAAAAATACAAAAAGTAGCCAGGCATGGTGGTGCATGCCTGTAATCCCAGCTACTCAGGAGGCTGAAGCAGGAGAATCGCTTGAACCTGGGAGGTGGAGGTTGTGGTGAGCCGAGATCACACCATTGCACTCCAGCCTGGGCAACAAGAGTGAAACTCCATCTCAAAAAAAAAAAAAAAAAAATTGCACTTTAAAAGCTGCATTCTGCCTTCATTTTTAAAGTGTGACTTATAAATCTTATTATTCTATCTTTTAATAACCACCTATAAGGAACCTGTGAATAATTCTTGGTCCATTTCCTAACTTAGCTAACTAAACACCTTTGAACATTGTTACTGCATTTATACATTTAATATACCCACATTCATCCTTTAGTACCTTGTCTAACTTTAAAAACTCCTTCTGAATATGAACTGTTAGAAATGTAATCGTTTAAATTCACCATGTGATAAACTCAGAGTTCTAATAAACTGATTCAATAGTTTGTATGAATTCAGTAAGGTTTCTGCATAAATGCACTCTGCCAATTCAATTACTCAAGTGACCATTTTCTGTTGAAGTTACCCTGTACCCACTCCAATAGGCCAAATTCTCTTGATTATTACGAGTACTTTAAACAGCATATTTTTTAGATTTCTGAACGCTAAAATGTTAATATAATGTCTTTGAGCTTTTAAAGCCTTCTAGACTTAATTATAAGTCATCCAGGCTTGAAAGATGCTTCTATTAAGAAGGACAAATAGCATCCAGTAAAGGAACTTGCCTAAGGACCTGAAATTTTGGCTGCTGGGGTTTCACCGGGCAGCTCCGGGGACCTGGTTCCTCTGCAGGTGACTTCAGGACTTTGAGGAAGACGCTTCCAAACCATCTTCCTAAGTTCCATATCTGCACCTCCATGGAGCCTGTGTCTTCCCCAGGTTCATCCCTGGACCTCGTCTGTATCTGGCATAGCCTTAAGTCTTGAGAGGTCTGCCCTAAACACCATGGAACCCGAGGGGGGGTTCTTAACTAGTCATAATCTCAGGACCACACATCTCCATGGGCATTGAAGGAATATCCGATGGGATTTTGTTTCTTGCATGACTTTGCTGGGCTTCTACTGATCTTGCTAAGGAAGGAGGCACCCCGGCATCCCTATGGCGGCAGGTAGCAGGGTGCGGTGGTGGTAGTGGGAGGTGCAGTGCCGGTTCTGTCTCTGGGGACTTTAAGTATATGGCCTCTGGGGCCCCACCTGCTACTGTCTCTAACCTGGCTCAGTCCCAGGCGAGAGTGCACCTTCAGGCCAGCTCTTCTCCAAAAGGCAAATACAACCACTGACGTCCACAGCCATCCTACAGGTGGGATGCCTGGCCTCAGAGCTCAGGCCGTTCCCTGGGCCCTAGGAGTGAAATTCGCCTCCTCTCATCCTCCCTACAGGCTAAGCCCCTGCATTCACCCTCAAGGTCTCGCCCTCAGACGTGCACCTGGGTCATAGTCCCCCAGGCTCCCCACCCTTCTGTCCTTTCCCTCCTGTGTGTGTGCCACTGTGCGCTACATACTGCCCCAGGAAACGGTGAACACACACAGGCATTTTCTTCTCCTTTTCACCCTGGCAGCCTGCCTGGACCTCACAGTGGCAGTTTCCAAGCCTCCTGAGGAACGTCCCAAGTCTGCTCATGGCGTGGTGAGGGTTACTATGTAAGGCCCACACCAGTGGCCCATGACCAGCTCTGGCCACGAGGACTCTAGGTATTTGGATAAGGGAGAGAGACCTCTTTGAAGCAGAACATCTTTAGCAAACCTTCCTTGTTCCCCGTTCTCAGCTCATGGTGTCATCTGCTCACCGCCGAACAAAGGTGGGAGGATGGGCCTGGGCTTTGTGCAAGGCCACAAGCAAGTCAGCCTGTTCCCTGGAAAGAGACCGTCCCCCTGCAGGGATGAGAGTCCCCATGGTATCCCCAAGGAGCAGGGGGGAAGGGAGCAGCCCTGGAGATGATCTCGCACCTCCTGCTGGCGTCACCAAGCCCACGGAGAGGAAGCGGCTGTCACTCGGAAGATGAGAAATTGGAGCCTGAGGGAGGCCGGCTCCTCCAGCTCTATAAGAGCTCAGGGACCTCTTGAAGCAAAGACCAGAAGAGATGGAGCTGGACAGAGCTGTGAGGGTCCTGGGCCCTGCCACCCTGCTGCTCACTTTCCTGGGCTTGGCCTGGGCTGTCCAGGCGGCAGACACCTGTCCAGGTAAGGGCACTCCAGGGCCTCTTGTTGGAAACTTCTCGTCCCTGAAAGCTGGTAGCTTCGTGACTGGTGGCTTCCTGGCTTCCAGGCCTTGCACCAGGCCATGTGGTGCATCGTCCAGCAAAACAGCAGCTCTGCACACCTCATCTTATGGGAACAAATGCAGAGGCCCTGAATGGATGTGGCATCTCAGAAATGGGGCTTCCTCTGCTTGCCCTCCCATAATGGAAACCGAGGCAGGTTTCCACCCTCCCTGGGCCACATGCCCCCCTCTAAGCGTAAAAAGCGCAGTCACGGTGTTGTGTGGGGAGGTGGGGCTTGTGGCGCCAGCTGGGCAGACACCAGTCAGATATTCTGCCATGATCACCATCACGGAGAGACAGGGTGTCAGGCGGGGATGAGCAACCAGCACTGTGGGACCTTTCCGTCCAGCACCTGCTGGGCTCTGGAGATGACATTTCCCATGGTGTCCCTGATGTGGCACAATAAAGGTGGCATTGTCCCCACGAGTTCTGGACCTCCTTCGGGGCTCCCAAGAGGACACTCCGAAGCCAAACCATGGGCTTCAATGCATGGGAGGGCAGGTTGAAAATGCAGGTCCTGGAGTCAGGTCCTGACTTCATCCACCTGAGGCTGGGATGCAGGGTCAGGAATTGTGGCGCTCCCGATGCTTGCAGAGATCCGTGTCGGGATTTCTGGAACGCATGTGAGACACAGAGATCTGGGGTGTGCTGTGGCTGGCATTGCATTCAAGAAGCCATCGGTGGAGTGAAGTGCGACACAGGCCAGCAACAGCAGAGATTCGCTTGGAAACTCCTCGTGGCTCGTTGTGGAGTGGTGGGGTTAGGGTGGCCTTATTTTCTTCCTTAAACACTTCTAGAGTTTCTAAACGATCAAATAATAGTCCGTGTTATTTTCGTAACACACTAACTTGAATTTGAGTTATCTAATTAAAAACAACAAAGCTGCATTCCAGTTCTAGTTTTGCACCAACTTGTTCTGTGTCCTTGAAGGACGCCTCCCTCTGTGGAGGAACGAGGTGGACCCACAGGAGCCCATCCGTTCTCAGATCTGTTCCAAAATCAGGTGTGGGAGTCTCGATGGTAGCCCTCGCTCCCTGTCCTTCTTACCCGATATTGATCACAGAACAGACGAGATTAGGATGCTATCCTAAATGGTAGGAGCTGAAATGAACCTGCACCCCTAGGTACGTAAGGAAACAGAGGCTCAGAGGGGTTAAGGGACTTGTTTCAGGACACACAGTACTGAGGAAGTAAGGTTTGCCTTCAGGCAGGGTAGCCTCCAAGGCCAGGGTTCTGCCCCAAATCACCTTCCTGCCTGACCAGTGCCCAAGAGGTGAGGACAGACCAAGTGGCCACCAGGGCAGGAAAACCTCCCTTCCAGGTGACCCTCCAGCTGAGGGAGGTGGCTGTGGCTATAGCCATCTGCCCAGTCCTGATGTCACCAAGGTGCCAGGTGCCTTTCAGTTGAGTGGTGTGTCTGTGGCTCAGTGGAGTCTTCAGGCCCAGGTGACACTAAGTGGCCGCCTGTGTTTTTTGCAGAGGTGAAGGTGGTGGGCCTGGAGGGCTCTGACAAGCTCACCATTCTCCGAGGCTGCCCGGGGCTGCCCGGGGCCCCTGGGCCCAAGGGAGAGGCAGGCACCAATGGAAAGAGAGGTAGGTGCGGGCCGGATCAGGAGGCCAGGCATGGCGGGGGGCACTGGCTCTCGCTCTTTTTGAAATTAGATGCTGAATTGGGCAACACCCTCCCCCGTGGTTCCTGGATCGAGAGCCTGGGTCCGGTCCCTACTACAGCCAGGAGCAGAGCTGACTTCTAGGGCCCAACAAGGTTCTGAAATGGAGGGAGCATCTTTCTTAACTATTTCATGAGCTCACATTTGGACACGCTTTTGTAGCTCTGTATCCTAGTCCTTGATCCAATTCCAGCTTTGCTCGGCCACCGGCACGACTTCTAAGTTCTATGTCCCTCCGCCTTCCCACCTCAACCCGGAGGCCACGACGCTCTTCTCCGCCTGTCTCAGATGAGGAAACTGGGGCTCAAAGAGTCCAGGGATTTCCCTCTGTTCTCACACTTGGAAAGAAAAGAGCCAGGATTCCACCCATGGTTTCTGGATTTCCAGCTCCTGGCCCCTGAGTGAACAGGAGAGCCCTGTGAGGCCTGGGTCCTGGGTCTAGAACCTTCTGGTGCAGGATGGGCAAGCCCGGGCGGGGCCACAGTCACATCGTAGCACGAGCAGGGTCATGGTCATGATTGGAAATGACAGCCGCCAGCTCCAGGGTGGGCCCTCTGATCCTGGGCTGGGGAGTTTTGCTCAAGGCAGTGTCTTTGGAAATTGCAGGAGAACGCGGCCCCCCTGGACCTCCTGGGAAGGCAGGACCACCTGGGTCCAAGGGTAAGGAGGGGACAAGAGTGAGGAGGGGCTTTGAGGCCCTTCCAGACCCAACTGCAGAGGAATGTGGGCGGGTCTTCTGGGGCTGCCACACTGTCCTCCGGCGGGAGCCAACGCCTGCCCAGGCAGGGCTCCTGGGGCTCAGTCCAGGGCAGGGGTCTCAGTGTGGGAGCTGGTTCTCAATGTATGTGGGGGGTCTCAGTTTGCGGGAGTGGGGTCCTCAGTGTGGGAGCTGGTTCTCCATGTATGTGGGGGGTCTCAGTTTGGGGGAGTGGGGTCCTCAGTGTGGGAGCTGGGTTCTCAGTGTGGGAAGAGGGATTCTTGGGGGTGTAGGGAGAGGTTCTTGGGGTGTGTGTTGGGGGAGGGGTTCCCGGTGGGCAGGTTGTGGGGAGGTGTTATCAGCATGGAGGGAGGAGCTGTCAGTATGGGGGACAGATTCTGGGATGGGGCAGAGGTTCTGATTATTGGGGGAGGGACTTGCAGTGTGGGGAGGGGTTCTTAGTGGGGGGCTGTCTGTATGGGGGAAGAGGTTCTCAGGTAGGGGAAGGTTTTCAGTGCAGGAGCATCTGCCCTGAGGGTGGGTCTGAGGCCAAATCCTGTTCCTCTAAAGTGGAAATGGTCTTGGGATGGGAGTGTCTGCTCACTCCTCTAAGCCCCACTCAGTCCTGGCCTCTGTCCCCGGAGCGCGAGGCCCCTGTCTTGTCCCCTCCTCCTGACTCTGCTCGAAAACCAGGATCAACCCCAGATGGCTTGGAGAACCATGCCAACAAGCTCCAAACACAGAATTACTAGTAATTCCCTGCTTTAAAACAAAGAATTTCCTGATATATTTTCTTGAGGAATATTTTGAAGAATCAGGGAAATATGCAGTCGGAAATTGAAGTTCCCTTTACTCACTCACCTTTACCCACAGACCTACTCAGGATAAGACCACCCTACACTCACCAAACCCCAGGCTCAGTCATGGGTTCTGTCTAAATGTAAAATATGCAGGGTTGGTGCCCAGACCCCAAACAACCCTACCCCCATCATATTACCGTGTCCACCAAGATGGGCTGTTTGCAGGCCTTGGGACCTCAGGAGAACTGTGAAGATCCAGGCTCTCTCTATTTGGCATGTGGAGACCTCAGCAGTCTCTGGAATGGTGGCGTCTCCTTCCCCAGGGACCTCCGAAAGGGGTGTATGTGGTGGAGGGGCCAGTGTAGGCAGCCCTCGAGGGAAAGAAAAATTTGGTCAACAGAAGCAGGGTCAGGGACTCCTTGACTGGACCCATACCATCTCCTCCTGGGGAGGCCCAGAAAATGGTCTCCACTTTCCATGCAGTGTCCGTGGACCAGTGGGGGGTGAAGGGCTCTGATTTCCAAACTGTGACACGTGTGTCCTCTCTCATCCACGAACAGGAGCACCTGGGGAGCCCCAGCCGTGCCTGACAGGTGACTGGCCATCCCCACTTTCCCCCACAGCTTGTGGCTGTTCTTGTCTGGAAGTTCAGGGTCATAAGACGCCACTGCCGGAATGAAGTGACAAATAGGAACAAAAGAAAATGGTTGCTTGCCTGTTTCCTTGTCCTCTAATTATTCAAGGAAGTGACAAATATTGTCCAGACAACTTACATACATTCCATGGCAATTTTCTCCTATCTTCTAATCTACCCCAGAAGGCCGGGTGCCCAGGAACCAAAGGTGGGGGTGACACTGGGAGGTGGGAGGGTCAGGCCGACTGGGTGTGGCCATCACAGCTGTGTGGCCCTGGGGGCCGTGTCTCTGTCTAGGCCTCAGAGTTCTGCTCTGTTCATACAGATGCCTATGGCCCTGCTCCTCCCTCCCGGGCTTCCCTCCCACTGCCCCTGCCCTGCCCAAGGCCCCTGTCCTGCAGCCACTGCCTGGGTTCTCTTCTCAGGCCCACGCACCTGCAAGGACTTGCTAGACCGAGGGCACTTCCTGAGCGGCTGGCACACCATCTACCTGCCTGACTGCCGGCCCCTGACTGTGCTCTGTGACATGGACACGGACGGAGGGGGCTGGACCGTGAGTGTGGGGCTGAGGGGCCCTGGGCAGAGGCGGTCAGCCTGGGAGACCCGGAGTCCAGGCTGCACACCTGGCCGGAGAACACACTCTGGAATTTTCTATTGCCCTGGTCGGGGACAGAGATGATGGGGGAGGTGACCCGTGGGTAAAAGTCCAGGCCGTGGGGGAGGCTGGGAGGGGCCTGGTGCTCTCCTGCTGTGTGGCTTGGGGCTTGTTGCCTCCCCTCTCTGAGCCTCCATTTCCTCCTTCATCCCGTGGGGTCTGTGAGGAGACCAGGTGGGCGTGCTAGGGACCCCAGCCTGCGATGCTCTGCCAACTACAAATGCTGCTCCTCTGGAGGGCGGGTCCCCCGTGCTGTGGGACATCGGTCTGTCCCCCTGGCTCCCGTCCCCTGGCTCCTCCACAGGTTTTCCAGCGGAGGGTGGACGGCTCCGTGGACTTCTACCGGGACTGGGCCGCGTACAAGCGGGGCTTCGGCAGTCGTCTGGGGGAGTTCTGGCTGGGGAACGACAACATCCACGCCCTGACCGCCCAGGGTAGGGCCGCTGCTGGGGCTTGGGGGTCAGGGGGCCCTGAATGGGGGTCCCCCTACCCCTTAAGCCTGGGCTGCCTGGAACATAAGCGCCTCTTAGCCCACAGGGGATCGGGCCCTGAGCACACTCAGGGTGGCACTGGGACCTCCGAGGGCTGCGTCCCCTGCCGCATGCTCTGGTGGCATCAGGACAGGAGAGGGTAGAGCTCTGGGCTGAAGGCCTCTTCTGGTCTCAGACCCTGAGAGTGGGAAGGAAGGACACAGCGGCCCCATAGAGGAGTCTGGGCCCAACCCCAGCTCTGCCTCTAATCCGCTAGGATTTGGGAGTCAAGACTCTCGCCCTGTTGCTCAGCTCACCCTGCCGGGTCAGAGCTACACAGGCCCCGGGGAAGCTGCGGTGCTCTCCGCCCTCTGCCTCCATGGAGTCCAGAGCTCCTTCCAGGCTCTGCCCCAGATCCCCAGCTCCCATGTCTAAAGGTAGAGGGTCCTTCTGCTGGGACCCTGAAACCTTCCTGTAACAGGAACCAGCGAGCTCCGTGTAGACCTGGTGGACTTTGAGGACAACCACCAGTTTGCTAAGTACAGATCATTCAAGGTGGCCGACGAGAAGGAGAAGTACAATCTGGTCCTGGGGGCCTTTGTGGAGGGCAGTGCGGGTGAGTGTCTGCTTGGGGGTTGTGCGGCCTGGGCTTCTGAGGGGGGTTTGGGAAGTGGAGAGAGCGTGCTCAGTGTCCTGGCGGCCTTGCGGAAGAGGCCTCACCTCTGAGCCGGTTTGTCCGTCTCTACGTGCAGACACTAATGTCTGCGCTCTGTGTAGCGTGGGGGGTCACGGGACACATCAGCGCATGACTGCAGAAATCCCAGCAAGGACATCCGGTAGGAAGGAAGTCTGCAGAGCAGGGACCTATGCACACGACAGCAACTGATATCTCTGTGGGGCGTGGCTGGAAGGGGTCTGCCATGGTGGAATCTGGAGTAGAGAATGATGATCCTGACCCCTGCCTCCTGTTCTTCTGTGAAATAAAATAGTGCACATTCGGTGGCAGGGCTAGACCTAAAGACAAATTGCCAAGACCACTGCCAACAGCAGGGTAGTATTCACTGGAGTCACGGATTGCACTTCTTGGATTGTGCAGTGCACAACCTGGTTAACCATACATGGAGGACACACCAGGCCAGGCTTCAGGTATAAAGACTTATACTGCCTATAACGATGTTACTGCCTGTAATGATGCTCACATTTCCTCCTGCACAGGTGATTCCCTGACATCCCACAACAACCACTCCTTCTCCACCAAAGACCAGGACAACGACCTTAACACCGGAAATTGTGCTGTGATATATCAGGGAGCTTGGTGGTACAGAACCTGCCATGTATCAAACCTGAATGGTCGCTACCTCAGGGGGGCTCATGACAGCTTTGCAAATGGCATCAACTGGAAGTCAGGGAAAGGATACAATTACAGCTACAAGGTGTCAGAGATGAAGGTGCGACCTGCCTAGCCCAGGCCGGCCTCAGGGTCAGGACACCTCCACACATAGTTGGTGGGGGGTAGGGTTGGGAGCTTGGCCCTAGGGTTTGTAAAAGAAACACATGTCGTGATTCTAAATTGCGTTTGTCTTGCTGTGCGTAAGAGGTTCAAATCCTGCTCTGTTTCCACAATCAGCCCTTCCAGATTTGTGACATTAACTCACCTCAAACCTCTGTCTTTCCTTGGCAAGGAGTAAGAATGTGTTTCTGACCATGCCAGCAGGAACCTTCCTTAAGAACAAATACAAGACTTTGACGCTGTGATGAGCTCAGAGTGCAGCCCTGCTCCGGTCCCTGGGCAGGCTAAATGCCTTCCTGGGGCTCGACCACCTGGGCTTCTCTGTGAGCTGGATGGTGGGGAAGTGAGAAGGCGCATTGGAGAGGAGGTTTCTCCTGCACTCAGAGATGCTGTTGCCTGTCCAAGGCCCCCAGCCTCCCAGCCGCAGCTCTGCCCACTCACTCCCCGTCACCCAGGCTTCCTGTTGCCCGCTCTGTTGCGTATTCGTGGGACCTGCTCGCTACTTCCTCACAAGCCAAAGCAGGAGTGGCTGTGTGCCTGTGACTCCCTCATCAAAACGGAGAGAGCGGTTACATAAGGCAGGTGCGAGGGACCCGAGCACTCCTGAGAGGCGAAGAATCCTCCTTTTGGCCATGAGTGTCCAGCCCAAAGCTGCCCTGCAGCTGAGCCCAGTGCAGTTAGAATCAGAAAGCCAAGGGCCCTTCCACCCGCTTCTCTCGGGCAAGCCGCCTGCAAGACAGCAAAGTGTATTAGCGCAGCAGCTTGTGTCTGCTGAGGACGGCACCTGGCCTTCTCCTCTCGCCACCTCCTGGTCTTCCTGAGGACCCATCCCCTGTCCCCAGTCCCCGGCCAGCTCAGCCCGATGAGGCTTTTGGAGGCTCCACATCCCGCCATCGGCCAGTGCTGACCCTTGTCCGGCTGTTTGGGTCCCTGATCCCTCTCATAACAGCCCTGCCCTTGTCCTATACCCTCTACTCAGAGAGGATCCAGACGCGTCCAAGGAGGCCATGATCCCTCCCTGAGGTTTTTAATGTGGGCGCCCTCCTTCCCCTACAAGGGTCCCTCCTGGGTCTTAGTTGATCTAAGCCCCACGCAAGTCATGGGGAGGGCTGAGTGTCTGGGACTTCTGGGGGGATGTGCACCATTTCCTCTGAGTTCCTGGAGGGTATGCACCATGAAGATCAGGATGCAGCTCTGGCCTCACCCTCCGTGAGCCATCCCCACCTTCCCTCCTCACTCTGGGTTCAAGGCCTGGGATGAGCCAGGACAGGGGGAAGCAGGGACAGCCCTGGGCATGGCCCTTCCTTCGTGGGCCCGCAGGAGGGGGCCACACCACCCACCCAGGGGGTTGACCCGTCCTCAGGACAGAAACTAGCAAGTTGTCAAATCTGAGGGTTTGTAACTAAATGATGCGGTGCTGCCCCAGGAAATTACACCCAGACATCTCTTTTCTCATAGACCTGGGTCCCTAGCTTTTAGACAGGATGACACATCATTGACAGGTACTGACTTTACATGCATTGTAGCCTCACACTTCAGCCATTCACTGCTAGGCAGTCTTCTAGGGCAGCAAAGAGCTCAGCCACACACCCCGGGCCAGTCAGGATGAGACCTCCCCTCAGAGGGGAGGGGACTCCCTTCAGTGCCGTCCACCCCCCATTCTGGGCATTTCAATCTCCAATAGGAGACTGAAATGAGGAAAACATGCACCTCACTCAACTGTAAAGGGAGGAACTTGGAATTCCTCTCAAATCTTGACCCTCGAGTTCTAGAAACGGGGTCCTCTCTGGAATCTATGATGGCATTATTCTGAACGGCAAAAATAAAGCTATTAAATAAAGAAATATTTTTAGCCTGACAAGCCAGAGATTTTTAAAAATATTGTTTTTAAAATTTTCTTAATTGAGAGAGGAGCTAAAAAGTAACTTTTTCTAAATATTTAATGTAGCTTTGCTATACTTTATAAATACTCTCAAACTTCGGGGATTTGTTGGGATAAGAAAAAGTACTTATTAAAATGCAGTCAGTATGTCAGGGGGCTTGTGTGGTTAGCACAGTACAGGGAGGTCATGGAGGCGTGTGTAATTAACCTAATGTCACATAAACGTATTTGCATGACACGTGCATCACATGTGCATATGTGTGTATGCGTGCACCTGCGGGGCCTCTGGGAGGTGTAACTGAAGCAGGCATCAGAAGGGCTCTGTAGGACCAGCTGGCACTGGGCGGGTGCCTGGAGCTGCAGGTGCCTGCTTCTCCCATCTCCCAAGAGACCTGGCTCCTGCATGTCACCAGCGCTGCCTCGGGGTGTCTGTCTCCCTCCAGAGCAGAGGGCTGAGCCAGGTTGGGGCCTGAGCCAAGGTCAAGAGTGTCCCCAGGGCTGGGCTGTCCCTGTCCCTCTGCTGGGGACCACTGCTGGGCTGTCCCTGTCCCTCTGCTGGGGACCGCTGCCTCCATGGCAACTTCCGGAACTTACCATGTATAGTCGGAAAAAGGGAGGGACCCTCAGTTCCCTGCCCCTTTCTTGGAAAACTCATGAAAGATCCACCCCTTGTTTAGTATGTAATCAAGAAATAACTATAAAAATAGCCAGTTACCAGTCCTCAGAGCTTCTCTGCCTATGGAGTAGCCGTTCTTTTGTTTCTTTACTTCTCTAATAAACTTGCTTTTACTTTATGAACTTGCCCCAAATTCTTTCTTGTGGGAGGTCCAAGAACCCTCTCTTGGGGGTCTGGATAAGGATGCTTGTTTTCCCCAAAGCTGTGAAGCCTTGCTTTGTCTGGAGTAACTGACATTGAAACCGCCACTGTAAATTATGACTGAGACAATGAAAGAGATCTGACTTAACCAACTCCATCTTGCTTCTAACCTCCAAGCTGTCCTTGTTCATTCCTAGGCACAGGCTGAACTAACTTTGTGAAGAACTTAGTTTATAGTTAAAAACAAAGATGGTAATAGCCCTTTCTCAAAACCTCCTTCTTGCCTGGGGACTAGACTGCTTTTGTAGGACTAACAAATTAGCCACAAGATTAGAAATTATGGTTTAGGCGTCATGCAGCTGGAGGCTACAAGATTCTGACTCTCCCTAAACTGCTCCTAAAGTCAGTGCTTGAGGTATTTTGTAGACCCTGCAGTTGATGGATCAGCTGGCACCACCCAGATTGATAAATTGGCTCATCTTATCTTGTGGCCCCACCCAGGAACTGGCTCAGTGCAAGAAGAGAGTGTGGACTCCCTATGATTTCATCTCTGACCAATCGGACCCCCCAGCTCATTGGCTTCCCTCTAACCCTGACCAATCAGCACTCCTGGCTCATTGACTTCCCCCCAACCCTGACCAATCAGCATTCCTGGCTCATTGGCTTTCTCCCCACCTACCAAGTAGTCCTTAAAAACTCTGATCCCTGAATGCTCGGGGAGACTGATTTGGTAATAATGAAACTCTAGTCAGGTATCCTGCACGGCCGCTCTGCGTGAATTACTCTTTCTCTATTGCAATTCCCCTGCCTTGATAAATTGGCTCTGTCTGGGCAGCAGGCAAGGCCAACCCATTGGGTGGTTGCAACATCAGGAAGGCCCCGTCCTTAGGACGAGAAAGGAACCCGCCCTGCAGGGCTGGAACCCCATGTATCAGGAAGGTGAAGCGGTGTGCCCAGAAAGCTCCTCTGCGGGAGAGAGGGCCATTTAACAAATCCAGGTCCAGGGCAGTCCTGCACCTCCGAGGACTCTCTCCATGAAGGTGCGATGCCCTCTGGGAATGGGGGCACACCCTGACCCTTCCCTGGGATCATCCTTCTCCGTGCTGCCCCTGCTACACCTACTCCCAGACCTCACTGTCACTCACCTTCACCTCTCCAGAATCTCTGGTTTCTGGTTTTGCCTTCCCTGTGCTCTGCCTCCTGTGGAACATGGGACCCTTCCATCCTGCACCCAGAGACTTTCAGCCCTCGGGCAATGGAATTGCTGCAGCCTGATCCCCACCTCGCTTCCCGTCCAGTCTTCAGGAGGAACCGACCGAGTCTGGGGCTCTGTGAGGCCTCCTAGCCTTGGTGCCGGTGGCTCTGCCTGGTGCCCTTTGGTCCCTGGTCCTGTTCAGCTGCTGGTACATGTTTACGGAGACATTGGCCACACGGCATTATGTGTGGTTTGCGCTCCCAGGCAGGGTCTCAGAGTAGAACTTGCCTCATTCAAGAGCAAAGTCTCTTCATTTCAGCTGGTGAAGTGCAGCGGCATTTTGCCCTCAGAGACCTGGGCTGTGTGGTCTTGATCAGTGACCTGACTTCTCTGAATCTTCCTTCTCGCGTGACATGGAATGACAGGGTAGATTTGAAGGACCTGGGGAGTAAGAAGAATGTGCTCCCACACCAGGTTTGCAATGTGCACAGCATCACCCACCTGGCTCAGCTGCCAGTCCTCCTCCTACAGGACTACCTGCCCAGCTGACAGCCCTTGCCCGTGAGGCCTCCCCTGGACGCAGGAGCCCTTGGCTATAGGTCTCTGTTGTGGGCTCCAGCCCTGCCTGGCCTGCCCCCAACACCTCCTGTCACCTGCCTCTCTCCTTGGGCTGAGTCCAGGCTATTCTGTTGAGGGTATTGGGAGCTGTGCCCTGGCATAGGAGTGGCGGGCAGGGATTGACTCTGTTGTGTATCCAGACCTGGGAGAGGAGGACGGAGCCACCTGATGTGGGCCGGGCTCCAGCAAAGGCCTCCCTCCCTGCTGCCCACACGAGCCAGGGCGGGCTCCCTGAGGTCAGTGCAGAGGCCAGGCTGCCTACCTTTATTGCCTTCAGAATCTGTTTGAGGGAGAACTGGCTCTCTTCTTCTCTCTTTCCTGGCCTGAGGGACACTGTCTCCCTCCAATAAGCTGATTTTTGGGAGCTGTGACTGACAGGCACCCAAACCCTGAAACCAGGTGGTTCTTGCCTCCATCGACCCAAACCCCCGTGTCCCCTGCCCTTTCCCTTTCCTTCACCATGGGTTTCTGAGTTCTTCCAATGCCTCCATGCCTTAAGTGCAATTTATAAAAAAAGAACCGGGAAAGGGCCATCTTGCGGATTCCAGGAAAGGGCCGTCTTGTGGATTCCAGGCTCAGCTGGCTCTAGGCAGGGCGTGATGTTGCTCACCAAAGGTGGGATGTGATTTTAGGCTGCATTCACAAAGACCTGACATCTAGAACAAGGAAGATGCCATACTCACCTCTAAATAGATCACTCCACACCTATGCCCTGGGTTCTGAGTTTTGCACTTTACAGCAACCTAGGTGGAAACACTGCTGGGGAACGAGAGTGGAGAACTGGAAACAGCATTCTGGGAAGTGGCTGAAGGCAAGTGGGGAGTAACAGGCAGAAAACATGGCCTGTTGCAGAGCATGAACTGTGCATCGTGGGAGGTGACCCCACACTAGGAGGACATCACTGTTCCAGGCTCCTGGGCACAGAGGGTCCTTCCCATCTCTTTGTCCCCAGCCTCTCTGGGTGTCTGTTCTTGTCCATTTATTCCTCTGTGTCCTAGGCTTCTTTCCTCTCCCAGTAGCCCATAGTCAGAAAGAGTGGGGTGGCCAACTGTCCCAGTGAGCCTGGGCCTGCCCATTTCTGGCACTAAGCATCCCATCTCCTGGAAAAGCCCCAGCCACCAGGATGATCGGTTGTCCTAAGAGGAATCTCAGTGACCCCAGTCAGATGCAACAGGTGAAAAATCCCCAAAACCCTGGATGCCCTATCCTCAAGGTCAGAGAAGACATAGAGTTCAGGACACCTGCCCGACCGACCTTCACCGTCTCTTTTCTTCACCAGAATGACACTAATCACTTAGTGAAGAAAGACTAAGCCAAGCCCTTCTCCCACTACCCCCATGGAACATCTGCTAGGTGCCCAGCCTTGTCTGGAGTTCAGGGCAGTGAATTCCTGCTCTGAAGGAGGCTGCCCTCTCACCAGGAGAATGAGGCCTTTTCCAAAAGCATCAGACAAATGGCCTAAATGGAAGACTCAAACCAGTGGCTCCAGTGAGTCCTGTCCTGTTTCTTTCTTCCAGGCTCAGCCTGAAGTTCTCCTGAATCCTTAGAGGAGCCAGAACTTCCCAGTTACTTTCTCACTGCCTGTCTGACCTGAGAGAGAGAGAGAGTTAGGAGGCAGGACGTGACTCTGGAGGCAGGGACTTGGACACTGGATCAGATTGAGGACTAGCTAAAACACGACCCAGGTGAAAGCAGCTTTCCATAAGACACACCCACCAGGGTCCCATGTCAGTTTACCATTGCCGCAGCAACATCCAGAAGTTACCACCCCTTTCCATGGCAATGACTTGAGGACCCGGAAGTTACCATCCTTTTCCTAGAAACTTCTGTATAAACCACCCTTAATTTGCATATAGTTAAAAGTGGGTATAAGTGTGTCTGCAGAATTATCTCTGAGCTGCTGCTCTGGGCACACTGCCTCTGGGGAGCCCTGCTCTGCAAGGAGAGTACCTCGGTTACTGCTGTACGTGGCCGCTTCAATAGAAGTTGCTGTTGGATGCCCCCAGCTCACCCTTGAATTCTTTCCTGGGTGAAGCCAAGAACCCTCCTGGGCTAAGCCCCAATTTGGGGCTCACCTGCCCTGCATCAGATGGAGGTCCAAGTTTAAGTGCAAATACAGACAGTTCACACTCCAATCCATACACAAATGGCAAACCCATGGAGAAGACGGCTGCGTCATTACTGTACGTGCTCCCATCACTCCAGGAGAATTTCTCATTATTGTCATTTATAAAAGGCATGCCTTGCGGCATTGAGACAGAGATGATGTTATATGTTCACCAAACCTGTTTTTCTCCCTCCTGAGGGTACAAGAAGGCTGCTTTTCTAAACCTCTCTTGCAGTTGAATGAGACTATATGATGGAGATTTAGTCAATGGGATGTTCACAGAGATTATGCAGACCCCTTTCTAAATTGGCCCCCCAAACCTTCAGTCCCATGTACTGGTGGGGAACCCCAAAGCCCTCTGTAAACCTGCATTGCACCACATGGGCCCTGCATTGCAGCACAAGGAAAAATGATGACACTTGAGCTTGAGGGGTTCTTTGTTATAGCAGCTATTGGTACTTACACTGACTCATGCAGAGATTGGTACCGGAAGTGCAGGAGCGTGGCAACAAACACCTAAAATCCAAGGCACTAGCCTAGCAGCCACATGGTGGGTGGAGGGCTGCAGAGTTTTGTTTGATGAACATGTTGCCTTCAATAACTTGGGAGGCAGTTCCTTGGAACATCTCTTCTAGCCCCATGAGAGCAGCTTGAAAAACAGAATTTTCAGTGTGTGTTTATTTTTATTGACTGACTGACTAGGTGTTACAAGAGAAAGAAGACCTTAGAAAAGAACTTAGCAAGCAGGAATAAAATGGATTAAAGAGTCTAGGAATTGGAAATCTCTCAGAGTTGGAAAATGCCTGAACATTGTTAGACTCCAAACAGTAAGAGATGAGATTTTAAAAGCACTAGGGTAAGAAGGATCAATGGAATATGTTGTTTTGAACAGAGTGACTTAGAATTGTAGTAAAGATCCTTCCTGCTCAAGCCTGAAAACTTCAAGGAATACTTCCTTAAGATGAGAGATACAGGGAGGCATGGGGATAAATTAGCAAAGAAGTGCATCAAATCTGAGTCAAATATGAACCAAATTTCTATCTCAGGAAAGAAGATGCCCAGAAGAAATCTGGGGTTTTGAATCACTGTAGGAGTGATTCTTGTCACCATGACTTGCCCTGGACTGTGACCTGGGCAAGAAACACACTTGCATTGTATTTCAGCCCTGAGATATTAAGATTGCCTGTTAAAATAGCTGCTGTTTCTTATCTTTACAAAGAGGTGGCCCAGGAGAGGAGAGGAGAAACCTGCTTTTTCTCCTCCTGGTTCGAAAACTTACTCTGGGCTTTGTGCCAAGTTGGCCTCCTACTGATTTCTTTAGCTGCACTGGAGCTACTCAGTTTGGTTTTCATTGTTACTGTGGCTCATCAGCCTGAGGCCATATGGGTGGGGGGCGGCCAATTATCTGATTCCTGCAGCTTTACAGGAGGCTGGAAGCTCACACGCCCACCCCATAATGTGGCAGAAGTCCCAGTCGGGAAGCCGGCAGAGCCAGTGACAATCTGGAAATGTCCATCTGTCCCAAGGTAGCAAATGGGCCCTCCCAGAGCACTATGCTTTCCATGACGGGGATGGGTGCTCTACAATTTAATTGGGGTTGAAACGTAAATCATCAAATCTGAGAACTGGAAATTAAGGGGCAGCTGCTCTGGGTGATCTTGCCACGCCGAACTCGACTCAGTGCCTCTGCAGCTCCCAGCAGACCCACAGGCACAAGAAACTCACTACTGTCATAAGCAGCCACCAGACCACTGTGGCCTGGGACGGTGGTGACTGACATTGGAAGGTCTTCCTCTTGTCAAATGTAGCTCTGCTTCTCCATAAAAGCTAATCTTTGGAGTGGGCCAAGTGACCTGTATGGTGGGAAGTCTACGGTTGTTTACCCCATACCATCAGGAAGGGCCTCTACTGGGCTGATGGCCAAGACATGAGAGTCAAGGACAGAACGCACACCCAAAACCAAAAACAAAACCCGGACCGGCCATTACGTATCCGGCATGCTTGACTCTGATGAATACTTGTCTCGGCTGATACCTACCTGGCTTCCCAGCTCCTGTTTCTCCGGGCTGTGCGAGCCTGGATTCTAATTGAAACCCATTTGCGTTAATTTGTTTATCTCTCTTTTCCCTTCCAGGATTGCTGTCTTCTTTAATATGAGTTTGCTCTGATGAGCCAGAAGGTCTCCGGGTTTTGTTTGCTTGCACTAAAATCATCAGGCCTTCTACTTGACTCTCTGAAACTAGCAAACTAGTGGTTCCTCAACCTGACTGTCCATCGGAGCCACCTGGGGAGGCTCTGAAAAATACAGATTCAGGGGCCCCATCCCAGACTCTTAGAACCAAAATCTCAGTGGGTGATGCCTAGAGCCGTCCCTCTTCTCTGCTGACGAGCTGTGGTAGGAAGCCACACGACAGCACATCAAACAGAGATGACAAGTTAGCCTACCTCCCACTCCATCTCCAGCCTTTTGTGGGCCACGTGTCCCCAGGCACCCCCCCCATCCCTCAGAATAAAGGTGAGAGTGATCCAAATCAACAGCAAGCTCAATTTTTTTTTTTTAAACACAGAATAAGGATCAAATTAATTACGGTGACTATTTACCTGCCTTAAATAGATTGTTTTATGGGGATGTGGTATTACGACTTGAGTCTGTTTCATAAGTGTCCCTTACGACACAATAGGAACTTAAAGAAAAGTTTGTACCCTTTGAATCAGTAAGCTCACCAGAGAACTTACTCTTGGGGAAAAAATGCAACATAAGAGAAAACAGCATGTACATAAATGTGTTAATTACTGGCTAGGATATCAGTACTCAACAATAAGAGGAAACGCTGGATAGATTCTAAGTGTTCAGCAATAAGAGGATGTCCTTTTCCTCCAGTGAGTATTAAGTGGCCATTTAAAAAAATGCTCAATGTGCAAGCTCTAGTGACCTGGAAACCTAAGTGTAAAATTAGAACATAGAAATGGAAGTGCAGACTTCTACTTCCAGTAATAATGGGTTAGAAAACAAGGCCGAACTTCCTTTTGAAATTGAAAAAGCTGGACAAAGTTCAGAGATACTCTTCTTAAGCACTAAAGATAATCAGAGTAATGAGGAATGACCAGAATAAGATTCAGCAGACATAGAAACCGGGAGTGGAGCATCTGTGAGTATCTTTGCCTCGGGTCATTCACCAATCAAAGAGAAGTTTTCAAGTCTGTGTGGGAGTTTTGTCAACTTAGCAGGCTGAAGGGGACCAGGGTACATGTTTAGAGCCTGCCAAGGATGGAGTTTCAGGTTAAGGAACTTGCACTTTAGCCTGACAACTACGTACGTGTGCATCCCAGAGGTAAGGATCACCTACGAGTAAACCAGCTCTTCCCCAAAATTGCAAACTGGTTTTAAGTCATATGGGTGCATAGACCATCTCTGGCAATGGAACTGGATATTAACTTCTAGAACATGCCTGGAGAAGCAAATGAAACCTGGGTTGGAGGAAGACAAAGTATTGCTAGGTTTCAAGTGATCTACATCAACACTTTAAAAAGTTCATAATGTCTATGGCAGTCAAAGTGGCTCTGTTAGTATTCTACTCCTGCACAACAAATTACCACAAACGGCACCCGTTTATTAGCTCACAGTTCTGTGTTTCAGGGGTCTGAGTGGGCTCAGAAAGGAAGGTCCTCTGGTTAGAGTCTCACAAAGCTGAAGTCAAGGTGTAAGCCAAGCCTTATGCTCAGCTAGAGAATCTGGGGGAGAAGCAGCTTCCAGGACCATTCAGGTTGTTGTCAGAATCCAGTTCTGTGTGGTTTTAGGAGTAAGGTTCCCATTTTCTTGCTGGCTGTCAGCTGGGAGCTGCTGCCAGCTATTGGAGGCCACTCTCGGGTTCTTTCTAGATGAACCTCCATCTTCAAAGCCCGCAAAATTGTGTCAAATCATCCTCATGCTGAAAATCTCTCTGACTCCTCTCTTGCTACCTGCCAGAGAAAACTCTTTGCATTTAAAGGCTGTCTTGATTAGATTAGGCCCACCCTGGTAATCCCTTTTTTAATTAACTCAATGTCAACTAATTAGCCATCTTAATAACATCTCAAAATCACTTTTGCAATGTAACATAACACGATCACTGGCATGATAGCCTGTATTTATAGCACTGGGAATTACAACAGAAAATCTTTGGGGTTGAGTTGCATTTTTGAATGATGCTTCCCACAATGGAGTGAGCTCACTGCAGCACATCAGACACTGGACAAAACACAAATGCCTGATGATTTGAAAAGTAACAAAGACAGATTGGAGAGAGAACACAACATTTGTGTAAATAACCCATACAGGGAAAGCAAAACAAAAGTTGCAGTCTAAGCTTAAGTAAGTGCATTGCCTGCTGAAACAGCAACCAAGTCAACATTTTCCCAGAAGATTTTTAAAGAATCTCATAACATAATATTCAAAATGTCCTGGGCACATCCAAAATTGCACAAGGAATGTAAAGAACCAGGAAAACGTAAGCAACTCTGAAGGAAAAAGGCACTCAACATTCACCAATCCTGATATGACCAAGTGCTAGAAGTATTAAAGACTTTAAGACAGCTATTATAACCATGCTCTAAGGAGTAAGGACAAACACTCTTGAAATGAATGGAAAGCTAGACAGTCTCATCAAAGAACTAGAAGCTACAAAATCAATCAAATGAAAATTTTAGAAGTGAAAAATGTAACAATAGAAATAACATTTCCCCAGAGAGAATCAATACAAGAATAGAGATAACAGAGGAGCCAGTGAACTTGAAAACAGGTCAATAAAAGTCTTCCATTTTGAACAATGAAGAGAAAACCCATTGGGAAAAATAGAGGTTTCTGGTTTTGGTAATATGGAGTTGACATACTTTTACCCTATTCCACTCAATAAATATAACAGATATCCCTGACCTGAAGAAGCTAATAACCTCAAAATAGCAATAGTCACAGATGAAAAAAAAAAAGAAACGCTGGTAAAAAAAAAACTGCTCTCTCTATCCAATGGCTCAAGAAGAAGGCAGCCCAGCAAGACAGAAAACTTTAGACAATAATTGCTCTATTCCAGTCAAACGCTGGAAGTGACCTGTCTCCTCCCCCTACAAGCAAAGGCTACATAGACAGCCTAGATTTCCACCTTCATCAAACTGTAATGAGGCATCCCAGCACCCTCTAGTGCTGAATGGGTTAGTATCAGAAAAGGTACTTTCATCTCCTCTGTGCACAAGCAGTAACAAGTCCCCTCTACCCTTGCAGTGTCAGTGGAGTCTACATGGGGAAACTAGACTTCCACCCCAACAAAGCAGTTATGAGTTGCTCATCTCCTTCTCCACTGGCTGGTATCAGAGAGTCCTAGTGGAGATTCAGCACTTTCACCATCTTGCAGTAGCAATGAGTCCACCCCTCCCCTTATGGTGCCAGTAGAGACCTCATGGAGAATAGTAAGGAGGCACACAACTCTCCTATTCACAGAGGTACCAGGGCAGGTCTCCTGAGCAGCTGGATCTTCTACTCCCACCTAGCAGTAATGAGGAGTCCCAACATTTCAATAATTACATAAAAGTAAATGGCCTAAATGCACCAATTAAAAGAGAAAGATTGTCAGAGTGTATTTAAAAGCCTGGCTAAGCATACTCAGTCTAAAAGAAACTTATTTCAAATATAATGGTATAAGCATATTGAAAGTAAAAGCATGGGAAAATGTATGTTATGCAAACATTAATCAAAAGAAAGGAGGAGAGGCTCTGTTAATATCAGATAAAAGCGACTTCAGGCAAAGAAAATTGCCAGAGACAGAATATAATAATAAAGGGTCAACCTACTAAAAAGACACAGCAATTCTAAATGTGTGCACAACAAACAACAGAGCTACACATTATATGCTATACAAATAAGGTAACAATGATCTGAACAACTGCATGTTTTTTACAAGAAACCACTGGGAGCCAGATGCAGTGGCTCATGCCTATAATCCTAGCAATTTGGGAGGCAGGGCAGGTGGATCACCTGAGGTCAGGAGTTCAAGACCAGCCTGGCCAACATGGTGAAACCTCATCTCTACTAAAAATACAAAAAAATAGCTGGGCATGATAGTGGGTGCCTGTAATCCCAGCTACTTGGGTGGCCGAGGCAGGAGAATCACTTGAACATGGGAGGTGGAGGTTGCAGTGAGCTGAGACTGCAGCATTGCACTCTGGTATGGGCAACAAGAACAAAGCTCCTACTAAAAAAAAAGGGAAAGAAGAAGAAGAAGAGGAGGAAGAAGAAGAGGAAGAAGGAGGAGAAGGAGAAGGAGAAGGAGAAGAAGAAGAAGGAGAAGGAGAAGGAGAAGGAGAAGGAGAAGGAGAAGGAGAAGGAGAAGGAGAAGGAGAGGGAGAGGGAGAGGGAGAGGGAGAGGGAGAGGGAGAAGGAGAAGGAGAAGGAGGAGAAGAGAAGGAGAAGGAGAAGGAGAAGGAGAAGGAGAAGAAGAAGAAGAAGAAGAAGAAGAAGAAGAAGAAGAAGAAGAAGAAGAAGAAGAAGAAGGAGGAGGAGGAGGAGGAGGAGGAGGAGGAGGAGGAGGAGGAGGAGGAGGAGAAGAAACAACTGGGGCCAGCTGACACTGAAATAACTTTTTTTTTTTTCTTGAGACAGGGTTTCACTCTGCTGTCTCACCCTTATTCTGCTGAATAAAGGGTGCTATTACATGTTGCAGTGGTGTGACCAGGGCTCGCTGCAGCCTTGACCTCCCAGGCTCAAGTGGTCCTCTCCCCTCAGCTTCCCAAGTAGCTGGAACTACAAGCCTTCACCACCACACCTGGCTATTATCATTATTATTATTATTATTATTATTATTATTTGTGGAGATGGGCTCTCACTATGTTGCCAAGGCTAGTCTCAAACTCGTGGACTGAAGCAGTCCTCCCACCTTGGCCTCCCAAAGTGCTGGGATTACAGGAATGAGACACTGTGGCCAGGCTGGAATAAAATGTTTAAAGCATGGGAAGAAAATAACTGTAAACTCAGAATGTTATATTCAGTGAAAATATTCTTCAGATATAAACTTGGAATAAAGACATTCTTTCTTTATTATTATTATACTTTATGTTCTAGGGTACATGTGCACAACATGCAGGTTTGTTACATATGTATACATGTGCCATGTTGGTGTGCTGCACCCATTAACTTGTCATTTACATTAGGTATATCTCCTAATACTATCCCTCCCCCCTGTCCCCACCCCACAACAGGCCCCGGTGTGTGATGTTCCCCTTCCTGTGTCCAAGTGTTCTCATTGTTCAGTTCCCACCTATGACTGAGAACATGCAGTGTTTGGTTTTCTATCCTTGTGATAGTTTGCTCAGAATGATGGTTTCCAGCTGCATCCATGCCCCTACAAAGGACATGAACTCATCCTTTTTTATGGCTGCATAGTATTCTGTGGTCTATATGTGCCACATTTTCTTAATCCAGTCTATCATTGATGGACATTTGGGTTGGTTCCAAGTCTTTGCTATTGTGAATAGTGCCCGTATAAACATACGTGTGCATGTGGAATAAAGACATTCTCAAGGAAAGGAATGCTACGCGAACTGATCATCAGTGGAGCTGCTTTAAGCGAAATACTAAAGAAAGTTCTTAGGTTGGAAGGAGAATGAAAACAGGAAAGTACAGAACTTCAGAAACGAAAGAGAGCAACAGAACTGATAAATAATTGAATAAAAAATCACACTATTTTTTGCCTCTTAAGGTTTTTTAAAAAAATGTGTATGACTGTTGACAGCAAAAGTTAAAAGACTGTCTGATGGGTCTTTTAACTTTTGGTGGGCAGATCTAATACATTTAATAATTGTAACATATGGAGGTAGTATAATATAACCTATATCATTGCAAGGTTGCTGTGTTTTCCTCTAAGTAGTACAATTTCAACTCTCAGTATACTGAGAAAAGTTAAGTATACATAGTCGTGCCCACAGCAACCTCTAAAAGAATTACACAAAGAGATACAGTCAAATGTTGGTCAATTAAAACAGAATACTAAAAAAAAAAAATTCAAGTACAGCACAACCAGCAAGATAGTAGGTTTCAGTTAAGCCTCATACATGATTATATTATGTGTAAAGTGTATAAACACAAAATTAAAGACATTAATTTTCAGATTGGATTAAAAAACCCCAATTATATGCTGTTTATGAGAAACCCAACCTCAACTAAAAAATATAGAGTTGTTAAAAGTAAAGTGGGGGAAAAAACTATGTAAAATCCAAGCAAAAGAAAACTGGAAAGTCTATATGAATAACAGACAAAGTAAAATTCAGAGCAAAGACTTTTATCAAGAATAAAGGATGCTATTACATGTTGATAAATGGGACAATTCAACAAGGACACAATACAATTCCAGAAGTGCATTCACCTAAAAAATGCAACCTAAAAAATCAGCAAAAAGCTGCTAGAACTGAAACGAGAAACAGATTAACCCACAATTATGGTTAGAAAGCTTATGCTTCTCTGTTAGTAATCAACAGAATGACTAAACAGAAAAATCAGTAAGCCTATAAAAGAGGTGAACCACACTATCAATCAGTTTATTAATCTATTTTACTTATACAGACATTTCGACATGTCAATAGACAACAGCATAAAACATATTCTTTTCAAGTTCAAATTGAACTTTCACCAACATAGACCATATTCTGGGCCATAAAATAAATATTGGCAAATTTAAAATAATCAAAATCATATTAAGTATGTTCTCTGACCCTGACAGAGGTAAGCCAGAAATCAATAACCGAAAGATGTCTAGAAAAATCCCCAATAATTTGGAAGTAAAGGAACACAATTTTCCATGGGCCACATGGAGGAAGCTCTTAGAACTGAACTAAAATATGTGAATTTTACTGTATTTAAATTACACCTCAAAAAATCTGACTTAAAAAAAAGTCCTTTCTGCTTTCCTGTATACTATGTCTAGCATTCAATCAAAACCCTCCAAGTGTGGAATAAAGACATTAGCCAAAAAGCTAAGATTAAAAAGAAAAACAAACAAACAAAAACAGAAGATAAGATCCATAGGCCACTGAGATGTTTAAAATGTCTTTTAAAACGACTCTGACTGGTATGTTGAAGAAAAAGGAAGATGGTGGAAAAAATAGGTGAAAAAGTGGAGAAGTGGAGCCAAGAATTGGAGTCTACACTGGCAATTCTATAACTGAAATTAATAACTCAGTAAATGGTTTTCTACTTACAAGCAAATTAGATACAGTGAAAAGCATTATTAGTGAACTGGAATATAGGTCAGGAGAAAATATCCAGACTGAATGTGAAAAGGAAAAAAGAATACAAATCCAGAAACTAGCAGAAGAGACATATGGGACATGAGCAAACATTGACCATCGGTGTAACTGAAATATTTGAAAGAGAAGAGGAAGCAGAGTAATAGCAATATTTAAGAGATAATGGCTCGCATTTTTCAAAACTCATGAAAGACATCAAGTCACAGATTCTATGAACCCCAGGCAAGACAAATTCAGAGAAAGTCTCATCCTGGCGCCTTGTAGTAAAACTATAAAGGCAAAGAAAAAAAAACTCATAAATGTATTTTTTGAAAGAAGTCATATTACCTTCAGAGGAGCAACAAGACTTTCAGCTAGCTTTTCAGCTGAAATAACTAAATCTGAAAATCCTGGACATCTGTATTTACAGTGCTGAAAGAAACTAATTGGCAATATAGAAGTCTACACCCAATCTAAATACTATTTAAAATGAGGCAAAATAAAGATGTTTTCAGATAACAAAAGTGGATGGAATTCATCCTCAGCAGACTTTCATCAAAAGATATATGAGACCGGGCATGGTGTCTCACATCTATAATCCTAGCACTTTGGGAGGCTGAGGCAGGTGGATCACTTGAAGTCAGGAGTTCAAGATCAGCCTGGCTAACACGGTGAAACCCCATCTCTGCCAAAAAATACAAAAATTAGCCCAGCATGGTGATGCATGCCTGTAGCTCCAGCTACATCGGAAGCTGAGGCAGGAGAATTGCTTGAGCCCAGGACGTGGAGGTTGCAATGAGCTGAGATCATGCCACTGCACTCCAGTCTGGGGGACAGAGTGAGACCCTGTTTCAAAAAATAAAAATAAAGATGATCTCAGAACAAAAAAAAAAGAAATAGAAAAAGGAATAAAAGGCAACATGAAGTGTAAAAATGTGGTAAAGATGTATACTGACTGCACAAAACAATACTGATAGCCATTTCTTGCAGGGCTTTAAATAAATGTATCATAGAATGGGTGACAACAATAGCATAAAAAGCAGAAGGGAGTTAATGTAGTTAAAGGTGTTTCAAAGTCTTCATTGGTAAAGCGGTAGAAGGAATAATTTATAGTACACCGTAAAAAATCAAGGCTATATATTGCAATGGCAAGCATGAACACCAAAAGAGTAGGAAAAGAATGAACAAGTTATAAGCTGATAGAGGAGGTGAGAGGATAATAAAAATATTCAATAAAGACGAGAGAAGATGAGGAAGGAGAGGAAAAGAACAGAAACAACACTGTGTGGACGTCCACGAATGCCCAAATATTGCTGGATGGGGCCACACCTACACTCCTACTTGAGAGTTCCCATGGCCGGGAAGAACAGCACTGGCCCAAGAGGAGGAGGGCTTGGTATCTTTTCACCCATTCAGTTTCATCCCTCAAATCACAAAGGCTCTCTCAGTTCTGCTGATGTGAGTTGGGGAGGAATTGGCGATGGGAAAAGACTCTTCATCTCTTCATAAGCTTGCTTTGCTTCTTTTTTTTTTTTTTTTTTTTTTTTTGAGACGGAGTCTCGCTCTGTCGCCCAGGCTGGAGTGCAGTGGCACGATCTTAGCTCACTGCGCAACCTCTGCCTCCCGGGTTCACGCCATTCTCCTGCCTCAGCCTCTCAAGTAGCTGGGACCATAGGCGCCCCCCACCACGCCCGGCTAATTTGTTTGTATTTTAAGTAGAGACAGGGTTTCACCGTGTTCGCCAGGATGGTCTCCTGACCTTGTGATCCGCCCATCTTGGCCTCCCAAAGTGCTGGGATTACAGGCTTGAGCCACTGCACTTGGCCTTTTCTTTTCTTTTCTTTTCTTTTTTGAGATGGAATCTCGCTCTGTTGCCCAGGCTGGAGTGCAGTGGCACGATCTCAGCTCACTGCAACCTCCACCTCCCAGGTTCAAGCGATTTCTGGTGAATTTTTGTATTTTTAGTAGAGACAAGGTTTCACCATGTTGGCCAGGCTGGTCTTGAACTCCTGACCTCAAGCGATCCACCCGCTTCAGCCTCCTAAAGTGCTAGGATTACAGGCGTGAACCACGGCACCCAGCCTGCTTTGCTTCTTAAAATTAATGTTCAGTTTCTGAAAGCTACAAATTCGAAAACTCAATTCATCTTGAATATTTTAAGTTTGGCTTACAGTTCTTGTTTTTCTATTTATAAGACCTGCAAATCTTAAAAGTCACCTTTTTAGAGCTTTTGGATACCATAAATTTAGTTCTTTAAATACCTGCAAACATTTTAAATTGCAATAAAAAGTGGAATACGCTCGAATTTCTCCTTCAGTGTTTCAGTTGTCTAATGAGAAAAATCTCCTTAGCACTAATTAATCTTAAGAAATTTAATAATTTAACTTAGAAATGCAGTGCACCCAAAGTCTCTTAAGTATTCCAATACTGTGTATAAATGCACTAAGATTTCCATGTAAAATTACAAGATGATTTTGATTAGCTAGTTCCACATTTTATATTGGATTTGTGAGGTTCTTCATAATAGGCCAAATTATGTAAACATTTTAAGACTGTGAAAAATCAAACCTGTCCAGATTCCTTAATACAAAAGGCATATTTTGGCCAGGCACAGTGTCTCACGCCTGTAATCTCAGCACTTTGGGAGGCAGAGGCGGGTGGATCACTTGAGGTAGGAGTTCAAGACCAGCCTGACCAACATGGTGAAACCCCATCTCTACTAAAAATACAAAAAATTTGCTGGGCGTGGTGGTGTGCACCTGTGATCCCAGCTACTTGGGAGGCTAAGATCATGCCACTGCACTCCAGCCTGCGTGACAGAGTAAAACTCTGTCTCAAAAACAGACAAACAAACAAACAAACAAAAAGACATTTCTATGGCTATTTTATATTTATATTAATCGTATTTATATTTTATATTTATATTAATCATTTCTAGACTTAACGCTGAGTCTTCCTAGGTTGTAAAAATGCTTACCTACTGAGGGACGAAAGTACTCTCCCAATAGTGGATTTTGTGATGAACTAGAGATTGTGGCAGGGGCGTGGTAGGGTCTGGTCGGCCCCCAGTGGGCTACAAGGACCTCTCCTTGCAGGTATTGAGTCAAGAACACTGGACATCAGAGAAGGATGTGCCTGTAGCTCATGTTCCTGAATCTAAGCATGTGAAGTTTCTTTATAAGTAGTTTTTAAATTGTGGAACATAACATGTATCCAAAAGTGCATAAAGCAAAAGTATAGCTTAATTATTTCTATCACTGGTTAACAAACATCCTTACAGTCACCACCCAGGTCAAGAAACAGAACATTGCCAGGACCCCAAAGGCTTGTCCCTGTCCCTTCCCGGTCACTATGCGGTCCCACCCTCAAATACAATCACTTTCTTATTTTTCCTGTATACGTTTACCACCTAAATATGCATCCAAAATACCATCGGCTACTTTTGTTTCTGAAAAACTTTATCTACAATGGAATCCACAGCACACACCCTCTTGAAACGGCTCCTTTTGCTGCCATGTTTGTGAGACTCACGCTTCTTGTGTGTAGGTGTCGCTGTGTCATTGTCATGGCTGTCTGGCGTTCTACCCAATGGCTATCCTTGCATGTTTTAACATCCATTCTCTTCCTGATGGGTATGTGGGCTGATTCCAGTTTGGTGCTATGGTGAGTATTTGGCTGTAAAGATTTCTGGCCGTGCCACCTGGGACACAAGACGGCCACATCCAGGCCCTGAGGTGGAATTGGCAGGTTACAGGACTGTGTGTCTTCTACCCCAACAGTTGATGCCAAGCCATTTTCCAGGTTGGTTCCATGAATTTGCATTGCTACTAGCAGTGTATGCAAACCCCCCTCCCACAGTCACCTCTGACACTGGTGCTGTCTGTCTTTCTAACTTCTGTGGCTCAGATGAGGGGGATGTAGCAGCGACTCCTTTGGGTGCTAATCTGTATTTCTCTGGTAAGTGAAAAGTGGAGCACCTTTTGATAAATACCTTGCTCCTCTGCATGACATCTTGTGTGAAGTGTCTGTTCACGTCTCATACCTTTTTTTTTTTTTTTTTTCCAAACTGAGCTGCTCTAATTCTTTTATTATTTGCAGGAATTCTTTCAGATAGAAACCTGTGATATGTTTATTTTTGTATAGGGCCTGGTAGGCAGAATAATTCACCTCCCCCACCACTGCTCAGCCAAAGATGTCCTGCCCTAATACACACAATCTCAGAGGCTGCAAATGCCTTCCATGGCAAAAGAGACTTTGCTGATGTGGTTGGAGATAGAGACCTGGACATGGGAGGGGATCCCAGATTATCTGGGTAGGCCTACTCTAATCCCATGAGTCTCAGGAGTGGAGAGACTGTCCCGCGGGACTTGGGGGGAGAGGTGACAACGGACGAAGGGTCAGAGACATGTGGTGCCGCTGGCTTTGGAGTTGGGGGAAGGAGTCTCAGCCAATGAATGCCACTGACCCCTGGGGCTGGAAAAGGCAAGGAAGCAGGTTCTCCCCTAACCCTGGAAGGACCTGCCACTGCTGAGTCCTGCCTGCTGGCCTAGTAAGGCCCTGGGACTCCAGACCTACCCAACCAGGAGGTGACGAGTTCCTGTTGTTTCAAGCCACTCCGTTTGTGGTGACTGGTTGTGGCAATAGTGGAAAACTAAAGACGTGTGTGCCACCCAGCGATTCTGCCCCTCTGGCCTTCCTTCGGTTCTCTTAGGGTCCTTTGGTAAGTGGGAGCTCTTGATTGGAATGGGGTCACACTTGCCACATTCCACTTTGACGGCTCATAGGTCATGGTTGAGAAATCTCCCGGGCCTGGGAGCTGGAGAAGTCCCTTCTCCATCATCTCCTAGCAGCCTTGTGCAGCTTTTCCCTCTGAGGTCCGCGGTCCCCCCTAGCTGAGGTCTGTGTGTGGGAGGAAGGCCTCTTTGGAATCTTCTCTGTGCAGGTGGCTGACCAGGCGCTCTCTTCCTGGGGGTGAGTGCTAAGTGTTTATCTCTTCTCAGCAGCCAGCCGGCCCAAAGCACGAAGTCTGCCGTGGTGGAAAGCAGAAAAGTTCCTACTAAACTTTCCCCCTTTTTAATAAGTGTTTTCTGGACCCCAAAGTGACTTTTCTCAAGGAGTGTGAAGTGCTGTGAGTGAGGCTTGGGGGGACGGGGGAGGCCTGGGGATGGAGGTGGGGATTGCCCTGTGTCAATTACTGGAGGTGGAAAATCCTTGCAAAAGTCACTCAACCTCCCTGAACATCGGTAATACCATCTGCTAAGTGAGGGTCCTGACTCTTCCTGACTTAGCAAATTCCGGGGAAACACCTGCCGTGCAACAGATGCAGGAAAGTGATCAAAACCACTGGTGTTCAAGAAACACATACGGAAACTGTAAAAACTTGTCTGTCCCAGAGCAAACATATTTAGAAGCATAATTCTCCCTCTGGTGAGGTTGTGGGCATGTGGCAGGTTGACCGGGCTGGGGGCAAAGGGACAGCTGTGAGCGTCATGGGAGTGCGTCTGGCTGGGGAAACGGGGTAACTTTTACGCCACAGCGCTTGTGGGTGTGGCCTCCCCACCAGCAGGTGCATGTGGAGGGGTCCTGGCCCGGCTAGGCGGGCCGCACCTTCATCTCCGACACCTTGTAGCTATAGCTGTACCCCTTTCCCGCACTCCAGTTGATGCCGTTGGCATAGCTCTCGTGGGGTCCTCTGAGGTAGAGACCATTCAGGTTTGAAGCATGACAGTCGGCGTACCACCAGGCTCCCTGGAACTTCACAGCACAGTTTGAAGAACTCACATCGTTGTCTTGGTCTTTGGTGGAGAAGAAGTGGTTGTTGTGGGCCCCTAGAGAATTACCTGCTCACAGAAAATGTGGGGTTTGCAGCTGCTAGAAAAAGCCCTGCCACCGTGAGACCCTCCCCACATCCTGCCCCTGAGCAGAGCCAGCCTCACTTTAGAGATGCATGAGCCGAGGTACAGGTACGCAAACGACCCACCCAGGCCTTGGAGGAAGGGGAAGCAGGAGTCAACCTCTGGCAACCTGGTCTGGAAATTCCTCTCCACAACCTGAGGCCCCTGCTCCAGCAACCACCTGTTTCCTCCAGGGCCCCCCTAAACTGTCCGGCCTCGTGCTCTCTCCTGGGATGGCCTCCCTCCTCCAGCCTGCACCGCTCCTTCTGGTCTCTCCCCACGTCCCCTGGGGCCCTGCTGGCCCTTGGTAGGTGCAGGACAGCCCTCACCTGGGGGCTCTTCCTCCGTCTCAAGCCCTGAGCCCGAAGCTCATCCCTGGCTCCTACAGCTGAGAAGTGTCACCCCCTGAGCCTCGGTTTTACCACCTGCAAAATGGGGGTGACATTCCCTGCCCTGCTGCCTTCCTTGTAGGTCACGCGTGAGATCGTGCCTGAGAGAGGACCGCACAGACTCCAAGGCTGTCATTTCCAAGGCTCCCCTGGGACTGGGTTGCTCCGTGGAGCAGTTAGTTACACAGGCTTCCTGCCGTAGCAATTCTCAGCGCCTTTCATGAACGAATGTGCACTGGGAGTTCCCCAAGCAGACGCCCTGTAGGAAATGCCTCCCCAAATCATGCAGCCAGAGACTCCCTTTGGTAGAGAATGTCCCAAAAGGCTGGTGTTCCATGGAGCACAGTTTGGGAAACAGCTCCAAGGCACCCATGAGAAAAGGACGTTGTCTTCCAGGTTTCAGCGGGTGACGCCGGTGGGTCATCTCAGCCCTGCCCAGACGGCTCACTGTGTGGCAGACATAGCCTTAGGAATGCCAGCCGCTATGTCCTGTGAGCCCCACGCTGTATAGAGACACCAATGCTAGCGTCTGCTTGACAGATGGAGAAACAGGATTCACAGAGGGGAAGGCCCAAGGTCACCAGGGGAGACACAGCCAGGTTCTCTCTGCTTCCCAAACCCCACTCAGGCCACCCGGCCCCCAGCAGACACTCACCCGCACTGCCCTCGACAAAGGCTCCCAGTACGAGCTTGTACTTCTCCGCCTCGCCGGCCACCTTGAATGATCTGTACTTAGCAAACTGGCGATTGCCCTCAAAGTCCACCAGGTCTACACGGAGCTCGCTGCTTCCTGTTGGAAAAAGATGTTAAGGTCCCAGCCTTCAAGATCTTTCTGTCACCAGGCATGACAGCTGGGGATGGGTAATTTTTTTTTGTTTGTTTGTTTTTGTTTGTTTGTTTTGAGACAGAGTTCCACTCTCGTTGCCCAGGCTGGAGTGCAATGGCACGACATCAGCTCACTGCAACCTCTGCCTCCTGGGTACAAGCGATTATCCTGCCTCAGCCTCCCTAGTAGCTGGGATTACAGGCATGTGCCACCACGCCCAGCTACTTTTTTTTTGTATTTTTAGTAGAGATGGAATTTCACCATGTTGGTCAGGATGGTCTCGATCTCTTGACCTTGTGATCCACCCGCCTTAGCCTCCCAAAGTGCTGGGATTACAGGTGTGAGCCACCGCGCCCGGCTGGGGATGGATACATTCTTACGGGATGATCTGAATGTGGCATCCAGGAAAAAAATCAACTGGGAATGTTGGAAAATCCCTTGTTGCTATCAGGCCCTCAGGGATGGCTTTCTGTTTCTAAACACCTTTCCTGGTATTTTGGAGACCTGAACATGCCCCACTGGAGTTCACTGGGTGGAAGGGAGCATTCTTTCATTTTGAAAGTGTACCTTCTCTTTCTAAGGGTTGGTGAGCCACTAATGCAGGAGTGGGCAAAGCTATAATTGTAGTTTCTCTTGCAGGAATTTGAGGCACCTGAGTGGATACCTTCAATCATGCCATGGGGCAGTGGGCAGGGATAATGGACCAGCGATGATACAGACTGCCTCAGGGCCAGCTGCAAAACTCATTCCCTGCCCTGGAGGGTTGGGGCAAGGCCCTCTCACTCGGGTGGGTGCGGCTGCAGGGGGCCTGCTGAGGCGTGGGCTGGAGGAGGCAAGCATGGGCTCTCCATGGGACTAAGATGCAAGCTTCAGAGGCACGTCAACAGCCGGAGATGAAGGCCACCCCAAGCCCCAGTGGTCTCTCTCCTGCTTTCCACTCTCAGGATCTCAGATGCCAGTGGGGCCAAGACCTGAAGAGGCCTTCAGCCCAGAGCTCTATTTCCCTTCCCGATGCTGCCAGAGCCTGCGGCAGGGGACGCAGCCCTTAGAGGTCCCAGTGCCACCCTGAGTGTGCTCAGGGCCCACTCCCCTGTGGGCCAAGAGGCGCTTATGTTCCTGGTGGCCCAGGCCTAAGGGGCAGGGGCACCCCCATTCAGGGCCCCCTGACCCCCAAGCCCCAGCAGTGGCCCTACCCTGGGCGGTCAGGGCGTGGATGTTGTCGTTCCCCAGCCAGAACTCCCCCAGACGACTGCCGAAGCCCTGCTTGTACGCGGCCCAGTCCCGGTAGAAGTCCACGGAGCCATCCATCCTCCGCTGGAAAACCTGTGGAGAAGCCAGGGGACAGGAGCCAGGTGGGGCAGGCCGATGTCCCACAGCACGGGGGACCCGCCCTCCAGAGGAGCAGCATTTGTAGTTGGCAGAGCATCACAGGCTGGGGTCCCCAGCACGCCCACCTGGTCTCCTCACAGACCCCACGGGATGAAGGAGGAAATGGGGGCTCAGATGGGGGAGGCAACAAGCCCCAAGGCACAGAGCAAGAGAGCACCAGGCCCCTCCCAGCCTCCCCCACGGCCTGGACTTTTACCCACGGGTCACCTCCCCCATCATCTCTGTCCCCGACCAGGGGAATAGAGAATTCCAGAGTGTGTTCTCTGGCCAGGTGTGCAGCCTGGACTCCGGGTCTCCCAGGCTGACCGCCTCTGCCCAGGGTCCCTCAGTCTCCCACTCACGGTCCAGCCGCCTCCGTCCGTGTCCATGTCACAGAGCACAGCCAGCAGCCGGCAGTTGGTCAGGTAGATGGTGTACCAGCCACTCAGGAAGTGCCCTCGGTCTAGTAGGTCCTTGCAGGTGCGTGGACCTGGGAAGGGAACCCAGGGAATGGCTGCAGGACGGGGCCCCTGGGCAGGGCAGGGGCAGTGGAAGGGAGACCTGGCAGGGAGGAGCAGGGCCACAGGCTTCTGTGCGGACAGAGCAGGACTCCGAAGCCTAGACAGGGACATGGCTCCCAGGGCCATGCAGCTGTGATGGCCACGCCCAGTCTGCCTGACCCTCCCACATCCCAGTGTCTCCCCCACCTTTGGCTCCTGGGCACCCGGCCTTCTGGGGTAGATTATAATAGTGGAGCCGGGGTTGTCATGGAAGGGATTCAGGCGATGGCTGCCCATTACTCGAGTGATTGAGGGCGGATGATAGGTACAGACAGGGTTCTTCCTTAGAGTCTGTGGCATGAACGCATGCAGCTGGCCCTAGAGGTCGGGGCAAGGCTTGGGTACTGAGGTCAGGGTGTGATCAGTCACCTGTCGCACAAGACTGAGACTGCCCAGCATCTCCTGTGTGGGGAGAGGAGACACTCGTCATAAGCTTGAAATCAGAGCATCAGAGCCCTCGTCCCGGTCAGCCCCAGTGGCTCCCTGAGCACAGAATAGAGAATGGGCAAAGGCAGCTCCTCTGAAGTCTCCAGGACACGTGGCACAGGCCTAGGCGAGGGTGGCCACACTCTGCTTCCCCAGAGGCACCGGCCACATGGTTGTCTGTAGGCCCCTGCTGTGCAGCTGGAGCTTCGCGGGCTGTGGCAGGCACTGCGGGTCCTGCTGGACTAACTGGACCCCTAGTGGGGCCTTCACCGCTAATAACAGCAGAACAACTCTTCAAGCCTGGCAGGGTCACTCCAAGCTTGCCCTGCCTCCGCCCTGGACTCTGTTTCTTGGGACACAGATATCGGCGGACCCTCAGCCCCCGGCTCTGCTTCTCATTTGTGTTTGTAGGCAGAGTGTGGGACTGTGTCTTAGAGCGTTGCACATTCGGCTTTTTTAAACTTTTACAATTTTTGAATAAATAAGCATAAGTAAGACAGAAATTGAAATATTAAAGTGTCACCATCGACACACTGATGTGGTCCTGCTGGCCACTGGGAATGACTGCTGTAGACACCGGGGTTTGAGCCCTCACGGATTCTGACAGCAAAACCCACCAGGTTCCTTCCACCCCTCCCTGCCCACAGCCCAGATTGACAGGGAGGTGAGCGGTGGGTGGGTGGACTGAGGCCTCCGAGACCCCTCCCCTGGACAAAGGCTGTAGAGGCACCTGCCTGGGTCCACGGGTGGCTCACCTTTCTCTCCACGCATCCCCTTCTCTCCTCGGTCTCCTGGAGGAAGATGCAGGAGAATGAGCTTTTGGCCCTGGACGTGTGGGCCGCGGAGAGGCCGGCCCCAGGGTGGGCTCCTGGCCTGGGGCACTGCATCTCCCCAGCCCTGCAGGCTCACTGAGGCATCACAACGCTCAGGTCTCAATGTTGGCGAGGGGCCCCGAGGCCTGGAATATGACAGGGCCCCTGTCTGCCTTCCTCTGTCTTTCTCTGTTGCTGTCTCCCCACCCTGTCTCTTTGTGTCTATGTCTCTGTCTCTCCCTCCCTTATTTCATTATACACAGCTCCAAGGTCCTTGCTCAAGGCCTCCTCGCTCTCTGCTCCCTGGTTACCTTTGGGTCCCACTGGTCCCGCCTTTCCAGGGGCTCCAGGGAGACCGCGTTCTCCTGAAAATTCCAAAGACATATCATTGAGAAAAATGCAACCTAAACAATTCTCCCTGGAAATCTTTGCCCCAAGTCATAAAGTCCTGACCCTCCCCAACTCTGCCTTGAACCCATTCTGGTTCCAGGAACCCTCAGAATTGCGAGCCGTGGACTTAGCCGGGGGGTGACTGCAGATGGAGGTGAGGGAGTGATGGAGGGGCCTGCACCCCACCTTGGGCTCAAGGCAAGGTGCTCCTGGCTCCTGTTTGTGCCTTGGGAGCATCTTGGGTTTCACCCTTTGTTGACCATAAGCCTGGGCCCAAGTCACCGTCACAGAGCTCTACTGTCTAGCAAGGGACCACGTTCTGGAGCAACGAATGCGTCCTCCGAGAGCCTCATCCTACCACATCCTCACACGGAGAGGGTGAGCCCCACGTGTGGCCGCTGCTGCCAGGGAGGATCCGGTTCCACCGTGCGCCTGAACTCCCGTGGTGTTACACAGCCCTCCACGCGGTTCCAACCAGAAAGGGGACCCTCCCGTTCCCTGATGCCAGCCGAGAGGCAGCCCCCAGTCCATTCGCTGATCCCGGTGGCTGGCGAGAGTGTGTAGGGACTGGTTCTTGCTTTAGGGTATACTGGCCAGCCATGCCCACTGGTAGAAGCCTGGTTCAAGGGACGTCCGAGCCAGACTTGATTCTTCTCCTGCCGGGGAATGACTTCCTCCCCAGCGTTCCCTCAACAGGGGATAGAGACCCCACTCTCAGGTCCAGCCTGCAGAGTGGGCACAGAGGACCTGGCCCTGGACACTCACACGGAAGCCTGGACACGTCAGCGAAAGTCCAAGTCATGGGGACATTTGAGCTTGTCCCATCTACATTGGGACATCCCCGCCAAGTGCTCCGCAGGCATCACCTTGAATGCCTCCAGGCATGGGGAGCTCACCCTCTAAGGCAGCGCCCTTTCCAAGCTTTTATGCACATCTGCCTTACGCCATGCTTAGGGGGTACCCAAAACCACCCAAGGCAGGTGCCTGCTGTTGGTTCTCCCACGTTCCCTGCAGACCCGCATGCAGAGCTCAGGGCTCAGGATTCGGGCACCCTCTGTGCCCCAAAGTAGACTGGTCCAAGTCCCATCCCCACTCCTTACTGGTTTGTCAAGTAGGAAAGTCCCTGACCTTTTTGAGCCTCAGTTTTCCCATATGAGGCAGGTGCAGAAGAAAACGGTCACCTCAATTTTCAGGTGAGAAGGTGGAGGGACATAGAGCTTAGAAGTCATGCCAGTGGCTGAGCAAAGCTGGAACTGGATCAAGGACTAGGAGACAGAGCTACAGAAGCGTGTCCATATGTGAGCTCATGAAATAGTTAGGAAAGACACTGCCTCCATTTCAGAACCCTGTTGGGCCCTGGGAGTCAGCTCTGTTCCTGGCTCTAGCAGGGGCCCGACCCAGGCTCTCGATCTAGGAATCATGATGGGGGTGTTGCTCAACTCAGCCTCTAGTTTCAAAAACAGCAAGAGCCAGTGCCCACCACCATGCCTGGCCTCCCCACCCAGCCCGCACCTACCTCCCTTTCCATTGGCACCTGCCTCTCCTTTTGGCCCTGGAGCCCCGGGCAGTCCCGGGCAGCCTCGGAGAATGGTGAGCTTGTCAGAACCCTCCAGGCCCACCACCTTCACCTCTGCAGAGAAACACAGGTGCCCACTCAGTGCTTGGCCCAACAGTGGCTGGAAAGTGAGGTTTTCAGCTCTGCTGGGGCCTTGGTCTGTCCTCGCCCCTCGGGCACTGGTGAGGCGGAGACATGATGGGGGCAGAGTCCTAGCGTTGGAGGCCACCCAGACACAGCGAGCCTCATCTCCTCAGTGCTGTGTGTCCTGGGGCAAGTCACTTAACTCCTCTGGGCTTTGTGCCCTGGGCTACCAAGTGGGGATAATAACAAGGTTGTGGCCAGGGCTGGATTAGAGAATGTGCATTTTAATCTCTTAGTGTAATTCGTGGCATTTACAAAGAGCTTAATAAACAGTGAGCTCTTGCAGTAACCAATGACAATCAATGTTTCTAAGAAACTTGGGGAATTGAGGCTGACAAAGCATTTTCCCTCCCAGACCTTGGGAATGTGGTTGTGGAATTACTGGGCTGGAAGGGGCCTTCTAGGTCCTCTGGAGAGGGGCAGTGTGGGGTCCAAGGACACAGAGCCAGGTGTGGCGCAGCTGGAGCCAAACCAAGGTTGTCTACTTCTTTGAAGAAATATTTTTCAGTTTGTTCATTACAAAATCTACACGCCCTGCTAAGGGCCCTCTTAGAGACTGGAACGGAGCAGCACTCTCACTGGAGACACGGCAGCTGCCATCTTTGGGGTGTTTCCTCTCTGTGTTTCCTGTCCTCCTTCCACTAGGCTGTAATTTACTATTTATGTTTCCTCCATAAATATGTTATCAGCCAGGGAGGCCGGGCCGTCCTTAGGAGCAGTCTCTCGCTGAGCATCACAGAACCACCTGCTCCTGAATCAACGAGGGAAACACCTCGTCACTGTCCAAACCTTTGCCCCTATCGACTGATTCTGACTCTTTTGGGGGAGAGCCAGAAATCTGCCTTTTTAACAAACCCCCCAAGTCAGTATGGCAGCCACCGTATTAGAGGGCCTCTCCAGCAAGCCCGTAAGAAGAAAAAGTCAACAGTATTTTCTTCCTTCTCAGTGACAGATTCCAGACCCATCTGTGAAGCTCTATGGGGCAAATCCTGGGCTTTTGAGGCAGACAGACCTGAAGTGACATCCCTCCCCTATCCCTCCATGACCCTGGGTGACGCCTCGGCTGCCCTGAGCCTCTATGTCCTTGCCTGAGGATAGAAGAGATCTGCTGGGCGTCTTTGCAGGAAGATGTGCATAAAAGGTTTTGCCTGGGACACCCGAGTGTCAGTGAATGGGGTTGTTACCAGCTTTTTGGGACCAGAAAACCTGGGTTCTTCTCACCTGGACAGGTGTCAGCAGCCTGGGCAGGCAGGTCCTTGACATGCAGGAGCAAGGCTAGTAGAACAGCGAGTCCCTGGGCCATGGTGGCTCCACTCAGCTCCATGCTCTCTGGCCTTTGACTCCGAAGAGTCTCCCAGCTCTAATGGGGCAGAGGAAGCCAGCTCTCGTCTTGTGCCACAGTTTCTCAACTCCCTGGGGGACACCCACTTCCTATGGGCTGCTTCGTTGCACCAACAGGAGGTATGAGGTCATCTCAAAGGGTGTTTCCTTCCACGAGGCTCCAGCAAGACGCCCACCCCATTGGGCTCTCTTCCCCAGCAAAGACACCCTGCTCCCAGTCCAGAGAGCTCCCAAGACCCCTCTGCTGGAAAGGGTCGACTTTGTTTGTGGCTTAAGGAGAACACACTCCCACACCCCCTTTCCATTCTCCAGCTGTCCCCAAGCAATAATTGGAGAACTTGACCTTATCCTTGGGGGATAAGGAAGGCTTTGCTGAAGACGTTTCCTTGCCTCATCTATTCCCAGAAAATTCAGGGTGTGTCAGGCGTCAGGTGATTGACATGGATGGGGAGGAAAAAAATGTATGGAGCACCTGTTATGTCTCAAATACTATTTCCATCATATCATCTTACACCAGCCCCACTGGGTGGAGTCAATTATTTGAAAGTTACAGCTGGAGAAATTGAAGTCACTCCACTAGTAAGAGCCAGGCATTGGACTCAAGTCTGTCTAATGTCTTGTGGATCACCGGGATTGTTCATTTCACCTGAAGGTGGGGATGCCTCTTGTCCCCCCAAATCCTTGAGGCCATGTTCCTACTCCACATCTCGTGCTGTGAGTCATGCTTAGCCGGGAGGCGTTGTGGGCACTTTGTGTGGGATTTTTAGGAGGTATAGAAATGGTCACTAAGGAGAGTCAGATGGCAGCAGGACCGAGGAGCAGGGAGAGGTGCTGTTTTGTGGTTTGCAACTTCTCTGGGCCAGCGTGTGTAAACTGGGTTTCCAAACTCACTGGCTCCCCACATGGGAGAGAAGTGGAGGGGGGCCCAGGGGTGGGGGGCCCAGGAGACACAGAACCTTGTGTCCAGGCTCTGTGGGCACCACAACAACTCTAGGCTCTGTGTGTTTGTGTGTGTTGGCTCCCGCATGTTGAGAGACAGGGGCAGAGGGCTTCATTGCCTCAGACACCACTTAATGTCCCTGAGCTACTGGCCCAGGCGGGAGAGGTCTGGGTGTCAGTGGTGCGACCTCCTTTTTTGGAGAGGATCCAATTCAGGAGTGACATTCACCTGGGATTGGGTCAGAACAGGGAGACAGCCAGCGGGTCTGTGCCCCTCAATTCCATTTGCCGGCTGCCCCCTGGGTGTGAGGGGACCTCCTCTTCCTTGCATCGTCCATAGGTTTATTTCAGGTAAGAAGTCAACAACACACTCAGATATCAAGCTAACGTTCCCAAGAGTATGTGAGCCCAAGAGTATGAAAGAATGCAAGATTCTGGCAAATTAAAATATCTTAACATCGGATTAGTAAAAGTCATTTGACTCCTGGCAATGGCAGTTTAGGTATTTGGTGCCATCTTATTAAGAACAAACAGACGAAACCTTTATAAAGAGATTTGCTTGAAGGCACAATCAAGCTAGCGATGTAGTAAAGGATCACTTTGCCAAGGTCTTGGGAGCCACAGAAATCTTAGAGAAGTGAAACTAGTCATGGGGACCTCTTTTTGCATAGGAATTTGCCAATCTCCAAAAGAGAGGTGAGAAGCTGGGCAGTTATTTCACCATCTTGCAGAGCTTAAGGTCAAAGACTGGGGCTAGGGCCTGCCAAAGGTATGGGTTTGGGGTCGGCTTTCAGAAGGGCTGCACCCTAGCAACAGCCCATGTGAAGCAATAACCAACCTTCACATGGGCTGAAAACTGGTTCTGAGACATCTAAATGTCCCCAGGAAAGGAACCTCAACTCCTGGAATTATTGCTTGTGACCCCAGGCTCCTAGCTAAAGGAAACAAAAATCTTCTGTGAAGGAGAATGGCATCATCCCAGGTCATTATTTCTGCAAAGTGTTTTATTTTTTTCAAATGAAATGTTAGAACACAATCAACGATAACCAGGCTCGTGGAAATAAAAGATAACAGGTATAAGGACCAACAGAAACAACAGAATATAGAAAGGGGTCTTTGGAAGCTGTGTGTACTGAAGCTATGACATAATTAACAGGGAAAATGGAAAACCATCCTCAGAGACTGAGAACAAATAAGGATGCTTGTCATCACCACTCTGGTCAACAGCGTATTGCATGTCACTGTCCAGTGCAGTAGGAAAGAAAACGAAACCATAAAAAGATTGGAAAGGCAGACACAAGATTGTTATTTTCTGAAGATACGACTGAGGATGTAGAAAATTCAAGAGATTCTAAAGATAAACAAGCAGAATAAAAAGTTTAGCAAAAATCAATTGTGCTTCTAAAAACTAGCCTCAAATAATTTTAAAATGAAATTTAAAAAATTTGTATCAGCAATGCCGAAGTCAAATAACCGTGAATAAATCTAATAACATCCATGCTGGTCTTCTGTGTACAAAACTATCAAATAGGAACTGAAAGACCTAAAAGAAGATTAAAATAATTAGAAGGATATTCTATGTGTGTGGATTAGAATACCAAATATAGGAAAAATATTCGTTTTCCCTTAATTTATCTAGATATCCACTGTATTATCAATTAAACTACCATTTTCTGCGACAATTGACAGGGTGAATTTAAAATTTATATAAAGGGCCGAGTGCAGTGGCTCACACCTGAAATCCCATCGCTTTTGGAGGCCGAGACAGGTGGATTACTTCAGGTCAGGAGTTCAAGACCAGCCTGGCCAACATGTTGAAACCCTGTCTCTACTAAAAATACAAAAATTAGTCAGGCACGGTGTTGAGCACCTGTAATCCCAGTTACTTAGGAAGCTGAGACAGGAGAATTGCTTGAACCCAGGAGGCGGAGGTTGCAGTGAGCCAAGATCGAACCACTGTACTCTAGCCTGGGTGACACAGTGAGACTCCTTCTCAAAAAAACAAAACAAAACAAATTTTGCAGAGGATGGTAGTTCATGCCTGTAATCCCAGCTACTCAGGAGGCTGAGATGGAAGAATCGCTTGAACCCGGGAGGTGGAGTTTGCAGTGAGCCAAGAGTCCACCACTGTACTCCAGCCTGGGCGACAGAGTGAAACTCTGTCTCAATAAATAAATAAATAAATAAATAAATAAATAAAATTTATATAAAGGCAAAGGGCTGATAGTCATGATACTCTTGAGCAAGAAAAAAGAAGGGCAAGTTGCTTTAAGTGATGCCAGCAGTTGTTATCAACCGATAGTGATGGAGGCAGTGTGGTGCTGGATTGGGTGTACGCCGCAAACCTAGGGAAGTGAGTAGGGAGTCCAGAAACAAATCCAGGCACATATGGACCCTTGATTTATGACATGGTGGCTCCGCAGAGCAATAATGAAAGAATAAGCTTTCAGTGAGTAGCACAAACTACTGGATAGTCATATGGAAAAACAAGAAGTGACACTTAAATTTTATCAGACGAAACACACTCATGTCAGGAGAATGGTAGACCCAAATGTGAGAGGGAAAACAGCAGTTTTAGATCATATTACAAGATCTCCAATAGCCTTGCAGGTATTTCATATAAGACGGAAAATCACAAACCATAAAGGACAAGTCGAAAAATTGATCATGAAAATACATTATTTCTTTTTCAAAATATATCACCATGGGAGGGAAAAGACAAGCCAAGGAGAAGGAGGAGGGATTTCAACACACAGAAGTGACAAAAGGCTTGTATTTAGAATAAAGGGTTTCTATAAATCAACAATGTTGTAGAAAGTGGGAAAGTGACTTCAACAAACACTGATAAAAGATAATATTTAATAGATGATGGGAGTATGAAAACATGCTCAACTTCATAACTAATCCAAGAAATGAAAACTTAAATCTCATGAGGTGGCTGCATAAACTAAAATTTTTCAAAACAGCCAACCCTGCCAGGTTTTGGTGAAGATGTGTCAGAAACCTTGGTACAAGCACTTTGGAAAACTGGTCGTATTCCCAACAATTCCCTATGACCAGCATATCCCATAACCAGCGATGTTCATCTCAGTTCTCCTCAACAGAAAGGTATGCCCAGCTGGAGATATTCCATAACCAGCGATGTTCATCTCAGTTCTCCTCAACAGAAAGGTCTGCCCAGCTGGAGATATTCCATAACCAGCGACGTTCATCTCAGTACTCCTCAACAGAAAGGTATGCCCAGCTGGAGATATTCCATAACCAGCGATGTTCATCTCAGTTCTCCTCAACAGAAAGGTCTGCCCAGCTGGAGATATTCCATAACCAGCGATGTTCATCTCAGTCCTCCTCAACAGAAAGGTCTGCCCAGCTGAAGAGAAGACACGTGTGAAAATGTCCAGCCCCATCCCGGAAATAACCCAAACATCCACCTGCAGCAGAAGGGGCCCGTCAGCTGAGGTTCATTCATACTGGAGCATCCTCTGGACCCATACAACGATCGATTCCAGGTTCATGCAGAAGCTTTGTTGAAATCCGCAAGCACATGAAGCATCCAGGACGCCAGCACTAAGGAAAGCAAACGGTTCAGTTGCATCTGTACAGAGTTTGAAAGTGGGCAAAGCTGAACCGCAGTGTGAAGGAATGCACACTCAGTGGCAACGTGGAGGGAAAGGCGCAGACCATGCCAGTCAGATGACCGGTCCCTTGGGAGGGGCCAGTCAGACGACCACTCCCTTTAAGACCACTCCCTTAGGAGCGGGAGCCTTGAGGACTGGAAGGCACACCGGGGGCTGGCGATGGGTTATGGCTTCATTGGGTGATGCATGTTTAGTTTATGCTCTCTGGTGAAAGGGTATTACATTTCACTTAAAAGAGCAAGCTTAAATAAACTATTTAAATAAAATAAACAGAACACATAAGGGCCATCATCGTCCTTTATTGCTCCCACCACAAGCTGCAGCCCACCTGTCTCCGGGAGGCTTGGGGAGGTTGAGCGGCTGCTGGTTCGCTTCCCTGTTGCGGCTCCGGCTTCTGGGAGGTTGAGCAGCCCCTCGCCTGGCTGTTGCTGCACGTGCTGGGTCTGTAGCCTGAGATGAGCCTTGGAAGGATCCAGAAGGAGAGGCCAGCCAGTGAGGCTGGTCAGAGTGGGGCTGGTCGGAGTGGACAGAGGGAATTCCTTCCCCCTGGACCATGCTCACCCCCAAGGGGTGCCGACCTCATGGGTCAGCAAGGCAGAAACTCTCACGAGGTAAAATGTGACGGTTTATCACAAAGTGAAGAAGTGTGGCTGCAACAAAATGAAAATATAATCTAGCAAAAAGCCTGGCTGCCCAAGCCCCAGGAAGGGTCCTTCTGGCAGATGACAGAGGATCAGTCGCAGGCTGCCGTGTGGATCATGGTGGAGATGCCCTCACCACACCCTGCCCCTCGAGATTACAACCAGGGCAGCCAACGGGGTCCTGCTCCACTTCCTCCCGGAGTTAGTCATCCCCAGGACAGCCTCTGTGGCCTCCTCACCCCCAGGGTGTGCAGTACTTCCCCTCTGCTTCAGTGGACCTGGGGGTCCTTGCTGTTTCCGTTTTTGTTTTTTGTGTTGTTTTTGTTTTTTGTTTTTGAGACAGAGTCTTGCTCTGTTGCCCAGGCTGGCGTGCAGTGGCGCGATCTCAGCTCACTGAAGCCTCTGCTTCCCAGGTTCAAGTGATTCTCCTGCCTCAGCCTCCTGAGTAGCTGGAATTATAGGCACCTGCCACCATACCCAGCTAATTTTTTGCATTTTTAGTAGAGACAAGGTTTCACCATGTTGGCCAGGCTGGCCTCAGGTGAGCTGCCCACCTCAGCCTCCCAAAGTGTTGGGATTACAGGCATGAGCTACCGCGCCCTGCTGTCATTTCTGTTCCTGAAATAAAGAAACATACTTATAACCGGTTTATGCTTGCCATGGGCGTGCCACACTGTGCTCACCTGTTGAAGCTCAGGTAATACAGTTAACAATGCCACGTAATAAGAAGCCACCTAAGAGAACGGGGGGGCTTGCTGCATACCTGCTCTGGGTCTGCACACCCCAGGAGCTGCATGCCGATGACTGCACAGAGGAGCCCTCCCAGGCACTTTAGCTGGGGACTCCACATATGAGGGAGGAACGGCAGAGACTCAAATGACACTGTCCAAATATCCCCAACAACTGTGGACAGGACAAAGTTGAGTTCCTGGCTCACTGCAGTGAGGGACAGTCCCAGCTCAGAGTGCCACAGCAGTGCCTCAGAGCAGGAGAGGAAGGAAAGGGAAGGTCTGGCTTCTCGAGAGCTCCAAGTCTGGTTTAGGGTGGATCTTCCAGTGGTGTGGGTCAGGGGATCATGACGGAGAAGTTTAGGGTGGGTGCACACAGTACAGCCAGTACCTTGAGATGAAGAGGGTTCAAGAGTCCTGGAGCATGCACTGTGGATTCCTGTTGAAGAGTCAATGGGAAGAGTCTCTTGGTTGCAGAGATTAGTCCCACTATCAAGGACTTGAAAGACTCAGGGGTGGTGATTTCCACCACGACCCTGCTCAACTCTCCCCTTTGGCCTGTGCAGAAGACAAATGGATCTTGGAGAATGATAGTGGATGATCGTAAGCTTAACCCAGTGGTGGCTCCAATTGCAGCTGCTGTACCGGATGTGGTTTCATTGCTCTAACAAATTAACACATCTCCTGGTACCTGGTTTGCAGTCATTGACTTGACAAATGCCTTTTTCTCCATCCCTGTCCATAAGGCCCACCAGAAGCAATTTGCCTTTAGCTGGCAAGGCCAGCAACATACCCTCACTATCCTACCTCGGGGTATATCAACTACTCAGCTTCGTGTCGTAATCTTGTTTGCGGAGGTCTTGATCGTTTTTCCCTTCCACAAGATATCACACTGGTCCATTACATTGATGAGATTGTGCGGATTGGATCCAGTGAGCAAGAAGTAGCAAACACCCTGGACTTATTGGTGAGACATGTGTGTGCTAGGGGGTGGTAAATAAATCTGACTAAAATTCAGCGAATTTTTCCTCAGTAAAATATCTAGGGGTCCAGTGGTGTGGGACCTGTCAAGATATTCCTTTTAAGATGAAGGATTAGCTGCTGCATTTAGCCCCACTTACAATGAAGAAAGAGGCACAATGCCTAGTGGGCCTATTTGGATTTTGGAGGCAATGCATTCCTCATTTGGACATGTTACTCCAGCCCATTTATTGAGTGACCAGAAAGACTGTCAGTTTTGAGCGGGGTCCAGAACAGGAGAAGGCTCTGCAACAGGTCCAGGCTGCTGTGCAAGCTGCTCTGCCACTTGGTCCATATGACTCAGCAGATCCAATGGTGCTTGAGGTATCAGTGGCAGATAGGGGTGCTGTCTGGAGTCTCTGGCAGGTCCCTATAGGTGAATCACAGCGGAGGCCTCTAGGATTTTGGAGCAAGGCCCTGCCGTCTTTTGCTGATGACTACTCTCTTTTGGAGAGACAGCTCTTGACCTGTTACTGAGCTTTAGAGGAAACTGAAAGTTTGACTATGGGTCATCAAGTCCCCACGTGACCTGAACTGCGTGTCATGAACTGAGTGCTTTCTGACCCATCTAGCCATAAAGCACAGCAGCATCCCATCACCAAATGGGAGTGGTATGTACGTGATTGGGCTTGATCAAGTCCTGAAGGCACAAGTCAGTTACACGAGGAAGTGGCTCAAATGCCCATGGTCTCCACTCCTGCCACCCTCCCTTCTCTCCCCCAGCCTGCACTGATGGCCTCATGGGGAGTTTCCTATGATCAGTTGACAGAGGAAGAGAAGACGAGGGCCTGGTTCCCAGATGGTTCTCCACGATAGGTAGGCACCACCTAAAGTGGACAGCTACAGCACTATAGCCCCTTTCTAGGACATCCCTGAAGGACAGCGGTGAAGGGAAATCTTCCCAGTGGGCAGCTTCGAGCAGTGCACCTGGTTGTGCACTTTGCATGGAAGGAGAAATGGCCAGATGTGCCATTATTTACTGATTCGTGGCCTGTAGCCAATGGTTTGGCTGGATGGTCAGGGACTTGGAAGAAGCATGATTGGAAAATTGGTGACAAAGAAATTTGGGGAAGAGGTATGTGGATGGACCTCTCCGAGTGGTCAAAAACTGTGAAAGTATTTGTATGCCATGTGAGTGCTCACCAGTGGGTGACCTCGGCAGAGGAGGATTTTAACAATCAAGTGGATAGGATGACCCGCTCTGTGGATACCACTCAGCCTCTTTCCCCAGCCACCCCTCTCATTGCCCAGTGGGCCCATGAGCAAAGTGACCATCATCACAGGGATGGAGGTTACACATGAGCTCAGCAACATGGTCTTCCACTCACCAAGGCTGACCTGGCTGTGGCCACTGCCGAGTGCCCAGTTTGCCAGCAGCAGAGACCAACACTGAACCCTTGATTATGGCACCATTTCCCAGGGTGATCAGCCAGTTACTTGATGGCAGGTTGATTATATTGGACCTCTTCCATCAAGGAAAGGGCAATGGTTTGTCCTCACTGGAATAGACACTTCAGATATGGGTTTGCCTCTCCTGTATGCAATGCTCTGCCAAGACTACCATCTGTGGACTCATGAAATGCCTTATCCACCATCATGGTATTCCACACAGCATTGCCTCTGACCAAGGCACTCACTTTACAGCTAAGGAATTGTGGCAGTGGGCTCATGTTCACAGAATTCACTGGTCTTACCATGTTCCCCATTGTCCTGAAGTAGTTGGAAGTAAGACCTCTAGGCCAGCAGAACATAATATTGTCCTAAAGTAGTTGGATTGATAGAATGGTGAAATGGTCCAGGCGCGGTGGCTCACGCCTGTAATCCCAGCACTTTGGGAGGCCGAGGCGAGCAGATCGCCTGAGGTCAGGAGTTCGAGACCAGTCTGACCAATATGATGAAACCCAACTCTACTAAAAATTAGCCGGGCATGGTGGCATGCACCTGTAATCCCAGCTACTCAGGAGGCTGAGACAGGAGAATCGCTTGAATCCGGGAAGTAGAGATTGCGGTGAGCCAAGTCATGAGTATTTCCTCCTTATTTTATTAGGAATATGTCTGTGCATGCATACCCTTGTACTAAGAAAATATCTTCACTTTATTTCTTCTTTTTCCTTCTACCATGTGACATAAGATGTATTGACTTCAAATCAATATTTAAGTGTTGTTAACTTCATGTAATACCATTTAGGTTAAGGATTAGTGTGCTTCCAGTTGTACGAAGGAGAGCTATATTATGTTAGGCGTAATTATGACTTTATTATTCTCTCTATTTGAAAATTACATGTGATCTCAGGAGATGTGTATGGGTTCAAGTTGACAAGGGGTGGGCCTGTGATGATTAATATGAATGTCAACTTGATTAGATTGAAGGATGCAAAGGACTGTTCCTAGTGTGTCTGTGACGGTGTTGGTAGAGGAGAGTAACATTTGAGTCAGTGGACAGGGAGAGGCAGATCCACCCTCAATCTGGATGGGCACCATCTAGTCAGCTGCCAGCACTTCTAGAAGAAAGCAGGCAGAAGAAGATGGAAGGACTAGACTTTCTGAGTCTTCCAGCCTTCATCTTTCTCCTGTGCTGGATGCTTCCTGCCCTCGAACATCGGACTCCAAGTTCTTCAGCTTTTGGACTCTTGCACTTACACAGTGGTTTGCCCGGGGCTCTCAGGCCTTCAGCCACAGACTGAAGGCTGCACTGTCAGCTTCCCTCCTTTTGAGGTTTTGGGACTCACGCTGACTTCCTGGTTCCTCAACTTGCAGATGGCCTATGGTGGGACTTCACCTTGTGATCGCGCGAGTCAATTCTCCTATTCAATTCCCTTTCATATATACAACTGTCCTATTAGTTCTGTCTCTCTAGGGAACCCCGACTAATACAGGGTCTTTAGGGAGATTCCTGCAATGAGCAGTTAAGTCCTTTGCAAGTTTCATCCTCCTGAGCAAGAGTCTCCAGGAACACTAAAGTTCTGCTAATGCAGACTTGGGGGTAGATGTCCAAGCTGTGGCCCTAATAGGTGAGTAACTTCGCCAAAAGCACAGTGGAGAGTGGGGTCAGGAACCGACTCAGAGCGACACCTAGAGCCAGGTTCTCCTTGAAATGTGCACCCTTGCTGGTGGAGCTTTCCAGGACCCGCCAACCTCAGTGGGCACCTGAGAGCAGCAGGTGTGCCCCCCGCACCCACCCAGAGACCTGGCTCCTCCAGGCCCCAGAGCTGCTGCAGGGCAGTTGGCTCCCTCCAGAGTGGGGGTTGGAACCAGTGTCAAGGCCAGGCGTGTCCCCTGGGCTGGGTGGTCCAGTCCCTCTGATGGGACCCACCCCCTCATTTTCCACGTATCATGTCTGGTGGGTGGTGGGAAGATGGACAGCTCGCCTGGCTGGACCTGGTGGGGCCCTGCATACGCTACTCTTTAGGGTCCTGTGAGGAACCAGAGGGCACCTCTGCTTGGCTGTGGGGACAGACTGTGCCTGCAGCCCTGCCGCTGGGGAGACGTTCTCTACCAAGTCAAACCAGAGCCCAGACCCCAGGAAAGGGAACAAGGGCTGCCTGCCCCACCTCTGTTTGGTTATTTCCTATTGGGGGAGAGAGGAATCCAGGACTTCCCTTGAGCAATGCCAGATGCGGCCACACCCACGGGCTTCCTCTCCTCAACCTCAGGACACACGGCCCTGCTTCCTCCTTGTGGCTAACTAGCCCCACGTTTGCCCATGCTTCCTCCTTGTGGCTGACTAGCCCTACTCTTGCCCTAGGTTCGAAGGCGGCTCACTTCCTCATTCTCTCCTCCGGAGAGGCACGCTCTGTCACCATGTGCCAGCTCCGGGACAGGGGTTTTCGGAAGACCCATGGAATCCTTCCATCCCCAACCCCTGGGCAGGGACCTGGCAGCTCACAGAGTTCACCCAGCCTGACCCCCAGTGCCTCTTCCTCACCAATATCCCATCTCGCCCGGTCCTCAGGACAGCCCAGGCCACCCTTGCCTCCTGGCTCAGGCACCAGGCCCCAACCTGGCAGCATGAGGTTTATTGAGCGCCTGTTATCCCCCTGAGTGGGAGGCCATCCGGCAGCCCCACACCTGCATGAGGAGCAGGGACTGTGGGCCCACACAGACCTGGGCTCTCCCCACCCGGGATGCAGGACCTCGGACCAGCTCCCTGCAGGCCATGCCAATACGGGCAGGTGAGAGCTGTGGCCCCTTCTACTGAGAGGGAGAGACGGCCCTGCTGACAGCTGGGGTAGTCATGCTGACAGCAGGGAGTAGTGGTGCTGAGTTTGGGGGACAGTCATGCTGAGTTGGGGGAGTTGTACTGCACAGAGCAGTCTTCCCCCTCCCCTCTCCTCATGTCCCCATGTCCAAGCAATGGTTTCTCTTGGCCTCCTTCCCCTTTGCTCCATCTCCCGGTCAAAGTCCAAGCACTGGTTTCTCTTGGACTTCCTCCCCTTTGCTCCATCTCCCAGAGAGATGGCCATAGTCCTCCCGAGGGTTCTTTCCGCAAAGGGGGCCACCTGGGTGGAATGCCAGTCCTCCTCGGGTCTCCAGGGAAGAGTAGTTAGATTTGCTTTCCCCACCTCCCGGTAGGTGTGCTTGGGGGGAACGCTGCTGCGGAGAGCAGGGTGCGAGGATGGTCTGGGGCTCTGTAAACACCAGCGGACACCAGAGAAGCCGAAAATCCACCCTCAAAAGGCCTGGGGCTGGAGTAGGCACCATCATCCACCAGTGCCACGTCCCCACAGACTCCTTTCTCTCCCTCTGCCTTTATACCGCACTCCTTCTTTCCCTGCCTCTCCTCCATGCCTAAGCACCACTTTCCTGCGTTGAGTGCATAGCTTTTTATTTTAACCATGTTCTTGCAAAATGAATCTGTGTGCGTGTATTTTTAACTTAGGTAAATGGCATCTGTGGCACCTGGCTCTGAACAGTACTTCCTCCACCGAGCTTGCATCGTGCACGTGTGACTTTTACCATCACGCATCGTGGTGCATCTGCGTTCAGCCCGATGCTTTCCACAGCCATGCCACGTTCCCCAGGCTGCACCTAGTGGGTGATCCAGGTGGCCTCTAAGCTCACCTCCACTCCCAGCGCCAGTGCTGCAGTGCCACCCCCGCACCCCCTCCACCGCCTCCCCCCACCCCTGCACCTCCGCCGGAACCTGTGCCAGAGTCCTCCTGGCTCAAGCCAAGGTGAGGACTTCCGAGCAGTAAAACTGGACTGTTTAGAAAGCCTGGTGGGGACCGTGCTGGTTTCTTTTCTTTTGTTTTGTTTTCTTTTATTTTTTTTGAGACTGATTCTCACTCTGTCGCCCAGGCTGGAGTGCATTGGTGCGATCTCGGCTCACTGCAAGCTCTGCCTCCCGGGTTCACGCCATTCTCCTGCCTCAGCCTCCCGAGTAGCTGGGACTACAGGTGCCGACCACCATGCCCTGCTAAATTTTTTGTATTTTTTAGTAGAGACGGGGTTTCACCGTGTTAGCCAGGGTGGTCTCGAACTCCTGACCTCGTGATCCGCCTGCCTCGGCCTCCCAAAATGCTGGGATTACAGGCGTGAGCCACCGCACCTGACCCGGTGCTGGTTTCTACATTTTCCCACCGACTCTTTGCCCGCTCCTGCTTCCTAAGTGTGCCTGGGATTTGGAATATCCTGTTGGTACTCACCAGCTTCACAGTGGACAATGTTAGCTGTCGACCAAGTAAACTGCTCCTTCCTAGCTTTCTCTGCGGGGACTGCTGCCTTTCACTGTTCATACCTTAGCTCTAGACGTCGACCTTTGTGTGCTTCAGACATTGCAAATCTCTTCTTCCAGTCTATCAGCTCTCCAGGGACTTTGCCCCTATAGTTTTTTGAGCTAATAATTTTGGCTTCTAAAGTTTACTTAGTTGGGTGTGACAGCTCATGCCTGTAATCCCAGACCAGGTGTGTGCGTGTGATCCATGGGGCTCTGCAGCAGAGAAGACAGACCAGGTGTGTGCCTGTGTATGTGTGTGTGTGTGTGCACGCCCATGCGTGCTGCCCCTTCGGAGCCTCAGTTTCCCTATGTGTAGCAAGTTTGAACCAGAATCCCAGCACTTCAGGAAGCCGAGGCAGGAGGATTGCTTGAGCCCAAGACTTCAAGACCATATGGCAAGACCCTATCTCTACAAAAAAGTAAATTAGCCAGGTGTGTTGGTACACGCCAGTAGCCCTAGCTACTCAGGAGGCTGAGGTGGTGGGGATCCCGTAAGCCCAGGAGTTGGAGGCTGCAGTGAGCTGTGATTATACCACTGCACTCCAGCCTGGATGACAGGGTGAGACCCTGTCTAAATAAATAAATTTTCTTTAAGAAGTCTTTTGTAGCCCTTAAGCTCTAAAAATACTCTCCAGTCTTTTAGTTTACCGACTTTCTTCTTCTACCTTTCCAATCTGGCCCTTTAATCCATGGAGTCCTCCCGTGTCTGTGACCCACAGGTGCAGAAACGCATTGCTGACCTCCCTCAGCTAAGCAAACGTCCCCATTGGATTTGCAGTGTTGCCTTTGGGATTTAAGTTCCCATGTGGGGTCAGTGTTGGCCGTGTCTCTGGGCTCTCGGTTCTAGGCCATCGCTCTTCTTGCCAGTGCGACGTGGCATTTATTTCTGTGTCTTTGCAGGGCGTCTTTCTATCTCACAGGACGAGCTTACGCCCTTTGCCCTTCTTTTCTGATGTTGAGCTAGCCATCTGAGGACCTTAACTCCTCCATCACGGCTGATTTCCCCAAACACTGTTGATTGTGATTGCATTGAATTTGTGAGTTCGTCTGGAGATACTCGGTATTGTCCTGACATTAGGCTGCTCCGTCTGAAGAGTGTGGAGAACGCAGAGCCCTGCCCGTCTTCAGATGGTCTTCCACGTCTTGTATCAGAGTGGACAGTTTTGGTTGATTCCTAGATACTTAATGAATTCTGCTCCTGCGGCGAATGACATCTTTTTCAAAATTATATTTTCTAGTTGGCATTGCTGGGGAAAAGGAATGGTTTGGACTTCTGTAGGCCCAATATGTCTAGCAGAAATAGACCATGTATCTGTCAATCCTACTGGCTTTTTTTCTAGGTGGATCATTTGATTAGGAAGAAGTCAATGACTCACTAAAAATGAAGCCCAGAAAAACTAGTTCTCCGTTGTCTAGAGTGGTAAGAACTCATTCTTTACACACGTGCACGAACGCATGCATGCATGCACACCCCCCTATCCCCGATACACCTGGTCTGTCTTCTCCCCTGCAGAGCCTCATGGGTCCTGCTTGGTGTCATGTCTCGTGCTCCATCCACAGCACACCAGGGACACAGGCAGCAGAGCTCAAGCCTGCTTGAACAAACAGGCCAGGTATTCATAGAGTTCTGGTAGCAAGGGAGCAAATTCTCTCCCATTTCTGTCCTCCAGCCTCAGAGGTATCTTCTTCCTCTTCCTGGAGTGACTGGGGGGTGGCTACCAAGTTTGAAAGGCAAAAGACACCCCAGCAGACCCAGTCCCCGGCCCCTGGTAGCCTCACTGGAGGACATCTGATGGCGGGCCTCTCTGGAGGATGGGTGCCTCCTGCCAGATGAACTCCCTGACTCCAGGTAGTCTAGGTTGCAGTGCCCAGTGGCAGCCCGGGCCAGGGGAAGGGTGGGCAAGAAGCCAGGGCTCCAGTCCAGCTTTGAGCAGGCTCTGCAACAGGACGGACTCCCCTGCTCAGAGCCTCGGTTTCCCCATGTATAACCCGCCGAGACCAGATGACCTTTCAGAGCTTTCTCTGCTGAAACTGAAGCTCCTTTCCACCCTCTACTCCACCCCCGCCCCCCTGCTGGCTCCATCTTCCAGTTCCAGGAGTCACTGTCGCCGTCAGGTGGTGACCCTGCCACTACTCAGGCCTCATGGGCAGGCAAGGGTCCCCCGGCTCTTGTGTCGGGATCTCCTTTGCGGTAAGAGATCCTGGCATCTGTAGAGAATGGGTGTAGGAAAAGATACACCTGCCCTCAGGGTGGTTTGTCCCAGGGCTCAAGGCAAAGCAGACCAATAACACGCTTAGGAGGTGGGAATGTGAGATGGGGCAGCGGTGGTGGAAACAGGCTGGCAGCTCCCCCGACTGCCCCCAGCAGCAACCTGAGGGACATACCCAAGAGAAATGAAACAGGCCTCCACACAAACCCTCGCCCAAGCATGTTCACAGTAGCACACTTCACAATCAGCAAAAGGTGGAGGCGACCCGGGTACCCTGGACAGAAAGGGATGAACACAGTGTGGTCTCCCCACTCAGGGGAGAGTCCTTCCCCTTTCCTCTGTCCCCGTGCCATCACCTCCTCCCTGCCCAGACCCCTGGGCTGGCAGCAGTGCCCTTTCTAAAACCCCCTACCAGCTACAAAAGGGGAGGTGCTTCTCAGCCCTTATGAGGGAGCAGAGGGCAAGAGTGAGGCACAGAAGGCACGGAACATGGGTCCAGGCAACGACAGGGCAGCCCTCCTAACATGCCCCACATGAGAAGCCAGGCCACACGGCCCAGAATTCCACTGATGGGAGCTCGCCACAGTGGACCAATCCACAGACAGAGAGGAGATTCCTTGTGGCCAGGGGATGGGAAGAATGGTGGCAGGGGGGTGACAGCCAAAGGGTCCAGGGTTTCTTTTAAGGTGAGGAAAATGTCCTAAAACTAGAATATGATGATGGTTGCACGACTGCGTGACTATACAGAAAACCATGGACCTGTGCCCTTTAAATGGGTGGATTCCGCCAGGCGCAGCGGCTCACGCCTGTCATCCCGGCACTTTGGGAGGCCGAGGTGGGCGTATCACTTGAGGCCGGGAGTTTGAGACCAGTTTGGCCAACATGATGAAACCCCATTTCTACTAAAAATACAAAAATTAGCCAGGCGTGTTGGCGCATGCCTATAACCTTAGCTACTGGGGAGGCTGAGGCAGGAGAATCGCTTGAACCCAGGGGGCGGAGGTGGCAGTGAGCTGAGATCGCACCACTGCACTCCAGCCTGGGCAACAGGGCAAGACTCTGTCTTAAAAAAATAAATAAATAAAATAAAATAAATGGGTGAATTCTATGGTATGTGGTTTACATCTCAACAAAACCTTTACATTTTGCAAAGAGTGCTGGGATGAAGGTACTGAGTAGGCCTCCCCCAGCACCCAGGCCCAGGGGTTCTTAAATGGCGAGGTGGGGGAGCCTGACTCTGAATACTTTAAAGGGGGGATTTTCTCTATCCCAGGATTGCAGGGTGGGACAGGCCCCGCTCTGCTACACAACATGGTCTTTTCTTCCTCTCCCCTCTTCCTTCCTTCTTTTCTCCTTCCCCTTTCCTCTGTCCCAGCACTGTCACCTCCTCCCTGCCCAGACCCCTGGGCAGACAGCAACACTGCCCTTTACAAAGCCCCCCACCAGCTACAAAAGGTGAGGTGCTTATCAACCCTTACGAGGGAGCAGAGGGCGAGAGTGAGGACGTCGGGCAGCACCAGCCAGAGGGACAAACACATTCATGCTTGGAACTATTTGGAGGTCAGCCTGGGCCTGGAGGCAGAGGCACCTGGGGCTCCAGCAGGAGGTATCCCTCACCCTGAGGCCCACTTTAATTTCCCAGAGATAATAACACCGGCGCCGAGTATCTGCCAGGCACCTGAAGACGGATGACCAGTGTTTGCAGGGTAATCGTTTGTGTCAGAGTAAATTGGAATTTATACCCTGGGAGGCGGATAATCCCCTTTAGAACTCTCCAGCCTCCCTGGGACTGGAGGGGCTTTTACAGGCTGCTTGCTGAGGACATAAACAAAGACAGCTCCACGGAAGCACCCTGCTGGCCCGAGTCCTATTTTTAATATCTTAATTGAGTCTCCAAGCCCTAGAACACGGTGGCGCGACCAAATCTCCAGCCTCCACCTCCAGCTCTGTGTAGGAGAGAGGTCAACGTCACCTTCTGCGAAGCCGCGGAAAACAAACTGGGAAGTAGGGTCCGTTTGGGGGAAGGGGCAGTTGCTGGTATTTTGGTGGTGGTGGTTTTGTTTTTGTTGTTTAGCTTTGTGTATATTTTCAAAGCTTATGAAAAGCTGAGAAAAATCCAGGTGCACGTTCTCACCTAAGTTAAACCAGTGGTTCTCAAAATCCCAAATTATTTTACTGCTTTTTGTTCCCCGGAACCAGCTCACAATCTGCTTTGTGCTTGATTTAAAGGCGCTGACAAGCTGCTGCCCGTTCCCCAGCACAGTGGCGAGACTGGATTGGGACTGTCATATATAATGCATGGAGTCGGGGCCGGGAGCCGTGTTGGATGCCTGTGTGATCCGCTTTGGAGCACTGTTCCCAGAGCCATTGTGCAAACATATTTACTCTGCATAAAAGAATGGGATGAAGCTGCAAAGGACATTCATTCATCGAAGTGGATTTAATTTTTAAACTCGCATTAGGACAGGATTAACCTTGCTGAAGGGTATGGCGATGTGGGTGGAATGTATAAAACTAATCTAGGATCCACGTTGGTATGGGAGGAGGGCTGGGTGGAATTAAATATTTATTGCACATAAATGCCTTCTCCTCCACCTCCCTCACCCCTGCACAGTCACCTCTGTGTAGCGGGTTCTTTGCTACAGTAGAGGGCAGAGCACGGGACCGCAGCTTCTTCCATCCTCCCAGCACCCCGATCTGGTCATGGCAGTGACAAGAGACACTGGGGGGGTGGGCACGTGGGTTTGCAGGCTCACACACACACACACACACATGCACGCACACACGTACACACTCTGTCCCTGCCTGGGTTCTTTCTCTCCTTCTACAGAGGAGCACTCTCTCAGAGGCAGAGAGAGCCCAGCCAGCCATGGTCACCACTAAGTCACCTCCATCATACTCTGAGTTAGGGGGGCAAGTGAGCCTCCCATCCCCAGTGAAGAATCCTAGGGAAGAATCTGATTGGCTAGTCACCTGCCAGTCATCACAACTGAGGGAAATGAGGGGTGGAGCTGCTGGGTGCAGACAATGACCAGGATGCAGGCAGGCTGACCATCCCATCATTTTGCCTGGAACTGTCCCAGTATTAGCAATGACAGTCTCATGTCCCCAGGGCAAGCCAGGGTGGCCGGTCACTGAAGTTCAAGTCTCTCTAGAAATTTCCACATCTAATGAGTAAGTTGGGTAAGTGGGCTATAACCTGTTTCTCAAGCGCTTTATTTGTGTGATTTGCCCAGAAATTGCTTCAATAAGAGATGTTCAAAAAGGAACAACAAATAAGAAGTGAAACAGTGTCGGAGGGTACCTTGCGGTTTCTTCAGCAAAATGCAGATCCCTCCATTATCTTGTGGTTTAAACCAAAGCTGCCTTTTGGAAACTCCCGCTGATTCCCCAGCCTCGTGGAGGGTGGCAGGTTCCTCTTTTCAGTGTTGCAGGCTAGGAGTTGCGTGGTTAATGTTGGGGTCATACACACTCTGTATTTGCTACCACAGCCCCCCACCGCTAGAAGTCTCCCAAGAGGAAATCGGTGGCGTGGTCATGCACAGCTCCTGTGCTCCGGACGGAGACTGTCGTGGATCCAGGGGCCATCTAGACATCTAGGTATTTTCAGCTTTCTTCCCTTAGGACGAGAGGACCAAGGCCTGAGCAGCCCCGAATCGCTCCCATGAGGGCCCAGACAGGCACAGAGGAGGGTGATTGGTCCCCGAGAATGTGGATGCCTGGAGCGGTGCATGGGGCTGTTTCTGCCTCGTTCTGAGCCTGCACTGGGGCCTCGGGTCCCTGCAGAGCTGGTGGCCCACAGCTGGTAGCACTGTCCAGGTGCAGGTTGCAATCATTTTCCAAGTAAAGAATGTGCACGTGACCTAACAATAGTGGCCGACCTTCAGTAAGAGCCACATGGGATGGTGCAGGTCACTGCCTTTCTTCACCCGTGTCCCATCTGCGGAGGGGAGGGGGGACTTCACTGTACATTTTACATTTGGGGAAACTGAGGCAACCTGGAGGCGGTCGCAGAGCTGACCACTAGTGGGAGAGTATCGGGCACATGAGGACCTGCAGCTTTGCAGGAGGAAGCCCCTGGTGCCTCCGAGCATCCTCACGGGTACTCTCAGCTGGAGGTTCATCTTTCAAATCAGCTCTGCCTCCTCCAATCAGCTCCGTCCGGTTTAGCTCAGCTAACAGGATGCGTCAGCTTACCCAATTAAAACACTTTACACTCTCGGCCGGGCGCGGTGGCTCAAGCCTGTAATCCCAGCACTTTGGGAGGCCAAGACGGGCGGATCACGAGGTCAGGAGATTGAGACCATCCTGGCTAACCCGGTGAAACCCCGTCTCTACTAAAAAATACAAAAAAACAAACAAACAAAAAAAAACTAGCCGGGCGAGGTGGCGGGTGCCTGTAGTCCCAGCTACTCGGGAGGCTGAGGCAGGAGAATGGCGTAAACCCGGGAGGCGGAGCTTGCAGTGAGCTGAGATCCGGCCACTGCCCTCCAGCCTGGGCGACAGAGCGAGACTCCGTCTCAAAAAAAAAAAAAAAAAAAACACTTTACACTCTCACGTAAGGACCGATAAGCTTAACCTTTAGGGACAGGTTTGGTTTTGGTCTTGTCTTCCTGTCACAGGCTTTAGCTGCCGCATGGATGAGGAAGTCAGGGAGGTAACTGACCAGACCAGTGCACCTTCTCCCTGCCCCTGGCTGGCTAGCTGGGACTTTCCCCCTCTGCCTCTCCAAACCTGAGGCTGGAAGGGGCCCATGGGGTGTGTTCGGGAATCTGGGAGGTTGCCAAGCCCCATCTATCAGGGTGGCTGGTTCTGTCCCTAAGTTGGAGCTCAGGACTGGCTTCAGCCAAGGCAGTGCCCAGAGCCTTGGAGAGACGCCAGGTTGGGGTCTGTGGGGTGGGCCTGGCTCTTCAGGGAAGGCTGCTGTCAGGGAGCATGGGCCGTCACACGCTCTCCTCCTGGTGCTGACAGTGATGGATGTGGTCAGGGCAGGACCCAGACGGGGAAGAGCTGAGGTTCCTGGCCGGTCACTTTGGCTCTTCCCTTCTCTGCTCTGTGGCTGCAAATACAAACCTGGGGCGCAGGAGGGACAGGCGTCCCCACCTGTCAAAGGCCTACGGGCCCAGAGAGGGGGATGCTGCTCCTCCCGGCCCTGGTGTTGGAAGCACGGGATGACTGGCCTTTGTCAAGAGGCAGAGGAGGGCGGGATGCCTGCTGGACACGGGGACGCTCAACTTCCAAGCAGGTCTTGCTGCTCTCCTGCCCTGCAGGTGACAAAGCTGAGGCTCTGTTGGGAGTGGCAGTCTGCCCGTCATCCCTGGCAGTGGGTCACCATGCAGCCTGGCTCTGGGACCTGGAATTGGACCTGGGTTATGCAGCTGGCCCGTGCGGGTGCTGGCCTTGCCTCTCTGGGCCTCCAAATCCTGAGCTACACAATGAGGACGAGGCCGGCTCTGCACTGAGAGCAAAGCCGATGGCAGAGGCCATGTACCGCGGGCCTGGACTCATCCACCTCACTATGCAGGCAGGTCCCAACCCCCAGAAGCTTCTGGAACTTGGAACTCTGTGCAGAAGCCCTCAGCAGAGCAGCCCAATTCTGCCTCTCCCAGCTTCCCCAAGAGCCTGCTGCCTCATTTGCAGGGGCAGGGAAGACCATGACACCCCCCACCCTACATCCAGGCTCCCCCACAATGCACAGACCTGTCCATTTCACCTCTGTCCACGTCTTTTTCCCCTGCTGCCACTGCCCAGGCCCAGCCGCCCCCACCCCTCCGCTGCTGCAGCCTGGAAGGTCGATGCACGCCTCTCTATCCCGGGCAGTCCTGCGCCACTGGGCCCAGCTGTGAGATGGAGCATAAGGGGCATGTGGCACCCCTGAGCACAGACCCTCCTGGGCTGTCCTGTTACAGAGACCCAGGCCCTCTGGGTCCAGCTGTGTTCCCTACCCCACTCATCGTGTGAGTGCCAGGCATGGCCCTCGCCTGGGCACTCACCCTGCCACCCCCAGGCCTCCCAGGGCTGGAGTCTCTGCCCTGGGCACTTGTATTTGCCTGGTAACTGCCACTCGTCCTTCTGTCTTGTCTGCCCCGGCCAGTCATAACCCTCCCGTCTCCCCACTGGCAGGACACGCTGCACCTTCTGAATCCCACCGTGGCCCTGGGACCACTTCACTTGTCTCTCACACACTGAGGCCAGGCACTCAGGGATCACATCACTTTCCCGAGCAATGTACCTGCAACCGCTACTGAATGAATGATGAACGGACAAGTGAATGAACACAGGCAGGTCTCAGGAGGTCCCTCCAGTCCTAAAACTGACTCGGGAACTTGATGAATGCCAGTGGGTGATTTTCTGGCTCTGAAGGCAGATGGGGGGAGTGGAGGACTCAGCCCTGCGTGCGTGCAGTGACCCAGCACTAGGAGAGGTGGGTGGCTCTGGCGGGGTGGCCGCCTGCGAGATTCCCCCCGGGGCTTGCTGGGGAGAGGGATGAGTAAACATCAGTCAGAGTTTTATGACGAAGCCTCTGCCAGGGGAAGCCCACGTTATCACGGAGACAAGACAAGGGCATCCACCACAGGAGGATGGACATAAACACGGTGGGCAGGTGTGGGCTTTGTCATTCATCACAGCCAGGGCTGGGAGTCCTCAGCGCTTCCAGCTCTGGAGACAGGCCCAGAGCCCTGGAAAGGGGAGCTCCCATCAGTCCACAGAGGGCTGGGCCAGCTGTCCAAGGCAGACATCCGGGGTCCTTCTATTTGAACCGATGGGTGGACACTCAGCTGCTCCGGAGGCTGGTCCAGGTTCCATCCCAGTCATGGCTGTCTATGTAGAACGTGGCACCCAAGCCCCAGGACTAGCAGATAATCCTTCAAGAGGGTCAGAAATGGTGTGCCGAGCACAATTCTCCATGAGACAGAGGCCTCTGGACACGGGCGTGAGGGGCCCACATTGAAATAGGACTCTCTAATCACAGCTGGGCACCAATCGGGCACCGGCTTCCATGGCTGAGGCCTGCTGGCTTCTCTCTCTCAGTGAACCGTGCTCCCGGCAGCCTCTGAGTGACATCCCTCAAGGCCGCAGCCACCTCTTGCTCTGCATCCGGGAGCAGGAGTGTCCCATGGGCTGTGGGACTGTCTGTGCCAGGAGGAAGGCCCCCTACCCGTGCCCGCTGTGTGCCTGCTCAGGGGTTGAGGCAGCTGTGCAGCTTACGAAGAGGATGGCACCCCCGTCCCAGGCTGCCAGTGTGCTCTGTGACCTCCTGTCCTTGGGCTCCTCTGCTGGTCCCCTACCGTTCCTCCTAAGCCATCCTCGTGTCCTCACCTTCTTTCCTGGAAAGCCTTGCATCCACTCATCAGAGCTTCACTGAGCACCCAGCCCGGGCCTCATGTGCCCCAGAAACACAGCCTTGAACACAACAGCAGGTTCCCTCTCAGGAGGTTCCCCACCTCCCCCTGGGTGGGGGAGAAGGAGACCAGCATTGGCATGCACTGTGGCAGGTGGAGATCAATTTGAAGAAAAGCAAAATGGGGCAGTGGTGGGCAGGGGACCGTAGGGGGTGCTATCTCAGAGTTCTCTGTAGGGCTGTCTGCGCAGAAGCCCATTGCTGTCGCTTGTAGCTCATCCATCCTTATGGCAGCCCCATGCCAGTTCTGCAGACCAAAGAACAAGGTTCAGAGAGGGTGAGCAGCTGGCAGGAGAACACACAGCAGCTAGTAGCAGGAGCAGAGCCCCGTCTTCCCTCTATCGGAGCCCTTTCCTTCTCCTTAGCTTTGCCCACCAAAGCCCTTCCCATCTCCCTGCCTAGAGACAGTCAGTGTGATGCTGTGTTCAGGATGACCCTGGCCAGGTGGAATAATTACACGCCTAGGAAAAATGACAGAAAACAAACATTCCAAGATATTAGCAAGCCAGTGTGGCTTTCTCTACTGCTTTAAATTATTTTCTTCTTACTTTCCAAATTTTACGCAGTGAGAATTTATTACTTTCATTACCAGGTGCAAGAAATAGAAACAAACAAAAAACCCTGTCTGATCTTTCAGACTAGATCAAATGTCTTCTTTTCTAGAACTGGGATGACCAGGACATTTGGGTGTGAAAGGTGTGAAACCAGCCTTAACAGATACTAAAGAATGTCAGACAAGCAGAATGAGGATGGCCCCAAGCAAGCAAGGTGGACCCTGCCCCAGCTGCAGGGAACAGCGAGACTGCAGGTCGGTGTTGAGTGGCCCTTTACAAAGGACCATGACCCAGGTTGGGGGCAGTGGCTCACACCTGTCATCCCAGTACTTCGGGAGGCTGGATCACTTGAGGTCAGGAGTTCGAGACCAGCCTGGCCAACATGGTGAAACCCTGTCTCTACTAAAAATTAGCCGGACATGGTGGTGCACAATTGTAATCCCAGCTACTTGGGAGGCTGAGGCAGGAGAATAGCTTGAACCCAGGAGGCGGAGGTTGTGGTGAGCTGAGATTGCGCCACTGCACGCCAGCCTGGGCAAGAGTGAAACTCAGTCTCAAATAATAAAAACAAACAAACAAAAGAAAAAAACGCATACACACACACACACAAAAACCAAAGGGCTGTGACCCACATGGACCTGGGACAAGGCTTTGGCTAAACAAGCCCGGGTGTCCAGTGGCTATGGCCCCAGGAAGGGTCAGCAAGGCAAGTTCCGTATCCCTAAGACTCTCCAACAACCGAGTCTTGAGACAGAAACAGACAGTAGGCTCAGCTCTCTGGAGGGCCCTAACCAGGACAACACAGGTCCGCCTCCAGGCAAGGTCATGCTCCCTGCCCCGCTCTGCCCCTTGGAGCAAGCTGTCGGAGGGGCCGAGGACTCCTCTCAGTAGGCTTGGCAGGAAACAGGACCGAGTTCTATTTTTTAAATCACAAAATTAGAGCCATTTCTGTCTCTCCCTGGTCTGTCCCCTCCGAACCTGGGAGGCCCCTCTCCAGCAGAGCCTGCTTTTGTTCTCTCTCATTCTAGAAAAACACTCCCGAGCCTTTCTGCTGCTGCAAAGACAGCTTTGATTCTTTGCCGAGAATCTGTACCGCGGGCTCCAAACGGGAGCGTTTCTCCGGAGAGGAGCAGGAGGAGAATCAGTTTGTCGACGGCAGGTAATTAAGTCGGCACGCAGAGAGGGAGCATGCGTTATGCGATGATTAATGCCCAAGACGGCAAGGACGTTTTTCATCTTCAAATCTCTCCTCGGTCGTTCATGAATCATCTCAGCTCCTGGGAGAGAAGGGCTGGTGCTCGCCGTAAGAGCAAGGGAAACTGAGTCAGCCGTGCCCACCGCCCCCGCCACACGGCGCAGAGTGGAAGCAGCCTCAGGAGGGCGTGCTCTGGGAGAGCACGGGGTTTCTTCCCAGGCACCTCGTCCATGTGGCTTCCTGCCTCCCCAGTCGCGTCTGGGCAGGAATTCAGGAATCAATAAAAATGTTATTTTAAATAAAAAGAAAGCCGCCCTGCTCTGCTTGGCACAGGCTGCCACTGACCGCCTTCTGCACCTGCTTTTGTTCTGTTTTTCTCAGGTACCTGCCCATTTCCAGCTCCCAGCCTCCCTCAGAACACAGACTGTCTTGCCATTTTCTTAGCGAGCAGTTTGCAGCGAAGTGCTATTTCGTTCTCAAACGCCTTCCTTTCCAATTGGGACAAACGGCTATGAATACGACGCACCCTGTTTTGCATTCAAATTGTTGTGAAAGTTTTGCGGCTGTAAATAACAGGCTCTTGGTGCTCAAGACAGAATTATTATTACTTTTTTCTCAGTTCTCGGAACCAGTGATAAATTAAACATTTCTTTTGCCCCCGCCCCTTGCAGCTGGCAGGCAATGTGGAGCTGATTGCTCTGCCTCTGTCCTGACTGATGTGCCCCGAGGCCGGGAGAGGAACAAGACGACAGTGACTTGCCAGGGGCACAGGCACATGGGTGGGGAGCAGGTGTAAATGGGGGAGGGGGCACGTGCAGGGGGGCTTTTCTGAGACAGGGCTTCTCTTCGGTGTTTTCTCTGGACAATCTTCCAATGATGAATAGAGTTTACCCTCAACGCTCAGAGGCTGACATTTGACATAGAGGGAAACTGAGGCACAGCGGAGGTCTCCAGAGGGATTCTCTGCCCACACACCGTTCCCTTTCCACAGTCCGCTCTGGGTCAGATCCTGGGAAGTGGTGTTTTTCCTCCGGGACGGGCGCTGGGCATGTGGATGTGGGAGAGCCTGGCTCCTGGGCCCTGCCAAGTGGAAATGGAGGGTGCTGTCCCTCTTGGACTAAAAGGGTGAGCCTGGCAGGTGCACTGGCCTGACTCACGTTCCTGCTGCAAGGTCCTGAGCACCTCCTTGGAGCCTCGGTTTCCTCACCTGCAAATGGTCTTGAAGATGTTCAAATGCCTTCTTCCTTCCCAAGGTCCTGAAAACGGCCGAGGGAGGTCCCGGCGGGGAGGATTACATGAGACACATGGGATCCGCCGTGACTCAGACCACAGGGTCCGCCGGGCACCCTGCCCAGACTGCCCCCCACCAACAGCTGCCAGGCACAGGTGGGTGGTGGAGGCTCCAGCCCCGCTCAAGCCTGCAGGCACACTTTCTCATCGACGGACCCCAACGCATCCCTGTCTGCGGGCCGGGCTGGCAGGGGATTCACGCCCACCTGCCCCGCAGCACCCCGCCGTTCTGCCTCCACCCTGTCTGCCTCGCTCAAGTGCACGACGGCCAGGTGGATGGACGACCCTCCCAACCTCACCTCCCAGGTTTCCCGGAGGGAATACAGCCCCTACTGAATCTTACTAGACCTGGGTTCTCAGATGACCCTTCCACATGAGAAAAGACAGTCCGGGGCTGGTGGGGGCATCGCAGCTTCCTGGGACCCTGCAGGAGACAGAAGAAGCCAGGGTGCTCATCACACAGGCCTCCAGCTTGCTCCAGGGGCTGGACCTGGGGACCAGCCTCGGGATGGGTTCTTCCCTCTCCCTCTCCCCGTCTCCCAGCCCGCCAGCCCCTCCCAGGTGGAGGTGGGAGTAAGATGCCCCCGATAGAGAGCCTTTTTCTGTAGCTGTGCAGGGGTGGGAGTGGCGGAGACAGGGCTTTGTCTAATAAGGAGGAATCCATCTAGTTTGCTAAACCGCTTTCCCCTCTGGTGTCGTGCGGCTCCTCTCCAGGGAGCTTGGCCTGGCCAGGCCTGCAAGCGGCGCCTCCTCCCAGCCCCACCCTGCCTTTTGTCTTTTGTCTCTGATATCTGCGTTCCTCCTGCGTGTGCTTTGCTTCTTTCTGCTGCTCGCTGGCTAATAGGATCGAGCGGGAAGGCGCCAGGGGAGCCGGCAGCCTGGCCTGGGAGGGGCTCTCACTCTTCCTCTGCCAGGAGCCTTACTGAGTGCAGGGTGTTTGACTTCAGAAGCGTGTCCCCACAGCTTTCCTTTCCGCCTTCGTTCTGGGACTGATTTGTTTACTTATTTCAGAGTCTTGCGGTTCCTCTTTCTGGAGGGGTTTGCTGGATCACAGGTCCCCATTGCCCCGGGCCTAGTGTGTGGAGAATGTGGCTATGAGAGATACTAACATAGGCAAAGTCGGTTCACCTCATCCAACTTCACCACCTTGCGCATTGCAGCCCCACAGTGCAATGTAAAGATGGGGAAACTGAGGCCCAGGGACTCAGGAGAAATGGAATGAGTGGAGGTTGACGCTGAATTGGACCCGGATCCTCCGGGCCCCACAGCTGACCTTGTCCCAAGTCTGCCCCGAGAGTTCCTCGGATGGAGAAGTGCTCCCTGCCCCTCCCTGCTCCATGCCTGGCTTAGACACAGGGCACCCCTGCTCATGCTTGAAATTCCAAGCTTAGCCATCCTCCTCTGTCCGGCATCGCCCTCGCACCTCCTCCCGAGGGACACACAAACCCTGCGTATGGGTGTCCTCACTGCAGCTCTCCCTACCTGGCAGGCGGGGAATGTTTGGGGGACAGGTGGTGGGCGAGGGGGAGAAACAGTAGGCAGGGATTTCATGAGGAAGAAAACCAGTAAGCAGGTCGACAAAACCTCACTTGTGTCAGCTTGCACACCTTTTGTCACTGGAAAGCCTGACCTTCACCTTGCACTTGTAAGATCTGATCCTGGCCCTCAAAGAGCATGGAGATCCTCTTTATACAAATGGGAATACTAGGTATGGAGCTCGAGAGGATTGACTGAGGCCGCCTGGCTGGTCGAAGGTGGGTAAAGTCTTGGGTTCCTAATTTCTGCCAGGAGACCCTTGCTCCATTCTCTTCCCAGGGCAGAGCCGCACTTGGTCCTGGGGAAAGTTACCTGGAGAGCAGAGGGAGGACAGTGGAGGGCAGAGGGCGGAGGGCAGAGGGCAGAGGGCAGGGCAGAGGGTGGGGAAGCCCTCCGTCACCTCTGCCCACGCAGCCTACCCCATCCCCAATTCACAAGACAGTTAACTTGGTTCTTGCCCTGAGCCAGGCCCTGGCCCGGAGCCTGGGGCCACAGGTGCCCTCAAATGCACGTGGGACTCAGGTTCACGAGCAGTGGCCTCACGGCAGGAGGGTGGTCACCATGGGCTGAGGAGGCTATGTGGCTCCTCTGGCAGCTCCCCCTGCGAAAGCCAAGGTCGAAGAGTGAGTCGAGTGTGTCTGACCCTCTCCCTCTCCGCTCAGGGCCCAGAGCCTCCCAAACAGGCAGCCGTGACTCTGACGAAGCCACCTGGTGCTAGGGGCGTGGGGTGGGGTTGGGGGCACCAGTGGAAGCCCACTGCTTGGTGGTCCCAAATGTCACAGTCTGCGACCCATGAAGGATGGCTGGGCCACTCCTTGGGACAGGGTTACACCAGACACACACACACAGATATATTCACACCAGACACACACAGACACATTCATACCAGACACACACACACAGACACATTCACACCAAAAACACAGGCACATTCACACCAGACACACACACATTCACACCAGACACACAGACACTTTCACATCAGACACACACAGACACATTCACACCAGACACACACACAGACACTTTCACAACGGACACACAGACACTTTCACACCAGACACACACACAGACATGCACACCAGACACACACACACACTCACACCAGATACACACACAACCATTCACTTCAGACAGACACAGACACATTCACACCAGACACACACAGACACATTCACACCAGACACACACACAGACACCTTCACAACAGACACACAGACACATTCACACCAGATACACACACACAGACCATTCACTTCAGACAGACACAGACACATTCACACCAGACACACACAAAGATACATTCACACCAGATACACACACACACACACACACACACACACAGAGGCAAAGACACAGTCACAACAGACACACAGACCATTCACACCAGACACACACAGACACAGGTACACCCCTGCACACAGCCACTGTACTCATGCATACCTGGGCACACCTGCTTGCACGCTCACACTTGCTCACCCCCGCACTCCCCTGCTTCCTCGCCCACTTTCTCTCCGGGTCCTGCAGCGCTTGTTCCCCCTAGGTCACTGGGGGACCAGGAAGAGCCAGCCAGGCCTGCCGCCATCTCCACCCCAGAGAGTGATGCCACATGCCCAGAGCAGTGGGCGTGGGAGGCAGAGCCTGGAGCTCCCAAAGCCGGCCGCCCACGGCCTCGCCTCCAGCCATGAGGGTGCGGAATTATCCCCCACCCAGCAGAGGCTCCGGCCATCTGTCTCCAGGGATGCTGGGGGCGGACAGGCTGTGCCGCTCTAGGGCTGCTTCACCTGACGGACAGCAGTGTCGACCACCCACGTTTGCTCCACAGACTTCCACACCCCTCCCCACCCAGCAGCCCGGGGAAGGCAGGCTGGAGGTCCCTGCATGACAGGTGAGGAGAGAGGAAGGGAGCCCGGCGCTCTGAACACCACCCCCAGCCCAGCTGCACGTCAGGACCCCACACTGGCCTCTTACATTCGGAAGCCGAGCCCCACCCAAAACCCAGCCATCAAAGTCTCTGGGGGCAGCACCAGCAGGGCAGAGGGCACTGGTTCCCTTAGAATGTGCTAGAAGGCTTATCCTCAGGCGTCCTTGTCCCCACACTGCCCAGCGCCGCCCGCCTGCTCACTTGCAGGTGACCCTAGTTTCTCAGCGGCTTGGTAGCCTCGCGGGTTTTGTAACACTGACATCACGTGTGTGAGATCATTGGCTTGGAAGATTCAGCTCAGAATTGGACAGAAGGGCCCTGCCCTGCCAGGGACAGCTGCAGGTCCTTGTCACCTGCAGCTGCCTGAGAAACTAAGGTTCAAACTGGTCTTCCTGACCTGAAAAGCAGGTCCTGCTCCATGACCCCTTTGGCCGGGCTCTCCGTCAGCCGGGTCAGGGCAGCCGGGTCAGTTACTCTCGTTTCCAGAGGAGGCAAGAGGCAGCACAAAGCCCACGGACAGCAAGCCTCGGGGCCACAGCACAGCCTCAGGTCGTTGCTGATACCCCTGTGCCTCCCACAGCCCTTCCCAGGAAAGCCACGACAGCGCTCACCCCACTCCCAGGGGGCTCACCCGGGACCTCCTCACCTCTGCACCTGCCCTGGATGTCTCCAGCCCTGACCCTGGCCTGGCAGTGCTGGCGGACAGGTTGCAACCAGTCCATCTCCCCAGGGGTGAGAGGGGCCCATCACCGGCCACCCACAGGCATCCCTGGGTCTGTTTTGTGGAGCAGTGTCCAGGGTTCCCTTCATGTCCTTTAAATCTGCATGAACCTGACCAGCATACTCACTTCAGGGCCAAGTGTTCTGTAAACACTGAACACCGTGCTGTTAACCAAGGTTATGTCAAGAAGCGACTCCGTGGCCAGGAAATAGATTTTGTATAGTTAGGTGCTGTTAGGATAGAGACGGGTTTTCGTCTGCGGCTCCTGGCTTATAACTCCCATAGCACTTGTTCCCATTTGCGTTAGAATGTTGAGGGTGTTGGGCCTCATGGGCAGCCTCTGACCTCTCCTGCCCTCCTTTTGCCTGCCCCAAGGCGGCACCCTAAACTTCTCCCGCCTTTCGGATTGTGGGTCTTAAGACCCTCTCATGAGAGGGTCCCATCCTACGCCAAGGGGGGAGGAAGGCTGACGTCATGAAGCTTCCCTAAAATCCCAAGAGGACTCGGTTCAGTGAGGTTCCTGGAGGGTGGTGCAGCCAGGAAGGATGTGGGAGCTCTGAGTCCCTTCCTCCCGCCTCAGCCTATGTGGGGAAAAGAAAGAGAGATCAGCCTGTTACTGTGTCTATATAGAAAGAAGTAGACATTAGAGACTCCATTTTGTTCTGTATTTGAGATGCTGTTAATCTGTGACCCTACCCCCAGCCTTGTCCTTGCAAGAGACATGTGCTGTGGTGACTCAAAGGTTTAATGGATTTGGGGCTGTGCAGGATGTGTCTTTGTTAAACAAGTGCCTGAAGGCAGCTTGCTGGTTAAAAATCCTGCCCGTCCCTGGGCAATGGAACATCTCGGTGTGAGACCCGATTGTATGCTCTGTTTACTGAGATAGGACTTGCTGGCGGGACTTGCTGGCGCAATGCTGCTAAGAGGTTTATGGAGATGTTTGTATATGCATATCAAGGCACAGCATTTGCCTTTGAACTTATTCATGTCACAGAGATCTTTGTCCATATGTCTTACTGCTAATTTTCTCCCTTCGATGATCCTATTGTCCTGCCACTCCCTTATCTTTAAGATGGTAAAGATAATTATCAATAAATACTAAGGAAACTCAGAGTCCGGTGCTGGTTGGGTCCTCTGTAAGCTGAGCGCTGGTCCCCTGGGCCCACTTTTTCTTTCTCTATACTTTGTCTCTGTGTCTCATTTCTTTTCTCAAGTCTCTCGTTCCACCTAATGAGAAACGCCCACAGGTGTGGAGGGGCAGGCCACCCCTTCAAGCCTATGCGTCTCTTCATCTGTGTCCTTTGCAATAGTCTTTTTCATTAATCCGTAAATGTAAGTGTTTGCCTGAGCTCTGCGAGCTGCCCCAGCAAATTAACAGAATCGGAAGGAGTGGGTCATGGGAACACCAACCTGAAACTGGCCGGTCAGAAGTTCCAGGGGCCCAGACTTGCAGCTGGTGTGTGTAGGGGGCAGCCTTGGGGGTCACAGAAGTCTTGTCCTGTGTTGATGACTGTTGAAGTGTGACAGTAGAGGAGAAACACAGTTCAGGCGAGAGGTTTCCCTGCACAAGTTACGAACCACGTGACCTGGCACAGCTTTCCCGATCTGTGCCCCTTCCTCGCCTACTGGGGGGTAATGAGATCAATGTCGTAGCCTGAGCAAGAGCCCAGAAGGCGGCTGGGTGCATGGGCAAACCTTGAGAAATGTGAGCTCGTATGTGAGGCATACGACATGCTGAACAGTGTGCCATGTCCATGGTGCCGCTTTGAGTGCAGTGACTTTCTGATTATAAAGGCCCTGCGTGCTCAGTAAAGAGTCTGGAGAAAAGCAGAAAATTTAAAGAACACGAAGAACTGCCCAGAAATAACAACTATGAACGTTTCAGAGGCCCCTCGTCCTTTTCCTGTGTACACTGTGGCACAGCTACATCGTCCCCTGCCAGGGGTCCCGGAACATGAGAGCATCCACTGCCACCCTGACTCATGCGTGTCCTCAGCTGGGCTCCTGTGCCGACCACAATCCCATTCCCTGATGACAGCCGGCCAGTCTGCCAGGATATTCCTCCTCGGCTCAGGACGGCCCCACTGCCGAGTCCCCAGCATGCATTGACTTGGGTACTCCCTATGTTGAGTCGACCATTAGGCCCATCATGCTGATGCAGAGTAGGGAGCCCCAAAGTGGGGCTGGGCCCGCTTGGGTTCTTCTCTTCACCCAGGAAAGACTTCAAGGGCGAGCCAGTGGTGGGGTGGAAGAAACAGCTTTATTGACGAGGCAGTGTTGCAGCTCCGTGACGGTCCCTGCAGAGCGGGGCTACCCCACAGGCAGTGCGCCGAGAGGAGCAGCTCAGGGCGGTTCTGCAGTCATGTCTATATCTACTTTTAATAACATGTAGATTAAGGGGTGGTTTATGCAGAAATTTCTAGATCCTGAAGTTATTGCCCTGGAAAGAGGAGGTAACACCCAGGTGTTGCCATGGCAGCGGTCAGCTCACACTGGTGGGCGTGTCTTATGGAAAGGTGCTTCTACCCCATCCCTGTTTTAGTTGGTCCTCAATTTGGTCCAGCGTCTGAGCCCTGCCCCTGGAGTGGAGTGCCACCTCTCCACTGCAATGTGAGTGGGGACAGATTCCCGGGGGCACCCAGCTGAAGGTCACATCCTGCCGGAAGAGCTAAGACCACACCTGTCTGTCTGATTTCTGAAGCTGGGCTCTCATCCCTTGGATCTCTGGCTCCCTTCTTGTCCCAGAGGCCAAGGGGTTGGGGGGGCTAAATATTTCGGGACCTTTAGACCATACTTGTAGAAGGGTGTGCAGGCGGGGGGACTGAGGCCAGTAAAGGTCACACTTGTAGAGGGTTGTGCAGGCGGGAGGGACTGAGGCCAGGTTCCGGCTCTGACTGGCGGCCTTCCCAGGCCCTGAGGTTTCTCCAGGGTCAACCCCGTGGCCCACTGGCAGCTGAGTCACACAGAGTGATTGCTGGTCGTGTCCTTGATTGAGAGCAATGCACTCAGAGCATCCTCTGCTCATAAATAGCAGGAAGCAAAGGCCATTAGGAGAGCATATGGTACCTCTAGGCCATTTCTGCCTCTGGCCCCGTCACTGCCACAGTGGCTGAAACTCGTCTTCTGTCCTGACAGGTTTCCCTAGAAACCCATCGATTTATAGCGTCTGTAGCTGGCCTTTTGGAGACCCCAGACCAAACTGTGTTAGAAAACAACAGCAACAACAAAACTCCTATTTCTCCAAGTGGCCCTGGAAGACGCACCGACTGTGCCCTCAAGACCCTGTGTGTGGGGCGTCCGCCTCCCTGGGCGCATGGAGTTGGCTGGTGACCAGGGTGTAAGGGTGCATACTGGGCAAGGACGGGCTGAGGCAGGCGGCAAGGTCCACATCATCCCCACCCATCTGTGGTCCCTGGTCACGAAGGATAGACCCATCCATCCACCTTTCTGAAACTGTTGGCAATGCACCCTGAATTCGGGAATGCTCTCCTCTCTCTTCTTTCTCCCTTTGCCAGACTCAGGGCAGAGATGGTGGCTGACGTTTTTCCCCAAGGGTGAGGACAAGGAATGACCAAAAGATCATCATCCCAGGGGCTTTGGGAAAGTGGGCCCTGCTGCGTTTCCTCCAGCAGAAGGGTTTCTTCCCTTCAGTTTCCATCAGTTTTCAGGGAGGACAAAGGTCCCTTTTGCTACCTGATCTCTGTCTCACGCTCTGCAAACCCATCCTGCAGGCTGCAGGCACGGCCCCACTTGGGAGTCCATCCTCCTTTCTCTCACTCCTTCTCCATGACTTCCCACAACTCTTGGCTGGGTGTGTGCTCCAGGGAACTTTCAAGGGTGGTGGCACTATGCCACAATTTGGGGGTTTTAGGGTGGTAGTTACGTGGGTGTCTACAATTGTTAAAATTTACTAAACTAAGATCTGTGCATCCTATTGTATTAAATTGTATCTCAAATAGAAAAGGACGAGAGTGCACCTTGTGTAGGGCAAAGCTGTGCCGCACATCCCAGCCCCGCCGGTGCTCTGGGGCTGGCCTCCGCTTATGCCCTGCAAGGCCTCACCCTCAGATGCAGCTTGTTCACTCAGCACACTCATGCGTGTATGCCACGGGTCAGTTGAGATCTGGACCAGGGGTAGGTACAGAATCTTTCTTGGTCATTGCAATTGTTTTAACAGCTTTGTTGAGCTATCATCCACATACTATGAAATTTACCCATTTAAATTACACAACTCAATGCTTTTTAGTAACTGTCTCCACGGAGCTGTGCAACCATCAGCACAGTCTAATGTGAGAACATGTTCATTGTCCCTTCCCAAAGAAGGCCTGTATTTATTAGCAGTCATTCCCCAATCCCACACCTCCCCTAGGTCTTACCTGACCCCAGACCAGCACCAATCTCCTTTCTGTCTCTACGGATTTGCTGATCCTGGGCATTTTGTACAAATGGAATCAGACAACAGATGCTCTTAGTGACTAGCTTCTCTATTTAGCAGAATGTGTTCAAGACTCATCCATGTTGAAGCACACAACTGTACTTCATCCTTTTTTGTTGCTGCATAATACTCCGTGGTTGCTGAATACTATTCCAAGGTATTACTTGTCAGTTGGTAGACATTGGGGTTGTTTCTACTTTTTGGCTGTTAAGATCTAAGGCTGCTATGAAATTCATGTACAAGTTTTTATGTGCACATGTTTCCAGTTTTTGTGGGCGTATACCTTGGGGTACAATTGCTGGGTCATATGGTAACTCAGTAATTAATTTCTTGATGAACTGCCAGACTATTTTCAAATCAACGGCATGATTTGACATCCCACCAGCAGCATATGAAAGTTCCAATTTCTCTACATCCTTGTCAACACTTGTTATTATCTGTCTTCATGACTATAGCCATGCTAATGGATGTGAAGTGGTATCTTACTGTGATTTTGATTTGCATTTCCCTGATGGCTAATGCAGCTGAACATCTTTTCATGTGCTTATTGGTCAGTTGTGTATCTTCTTTGGAGAAATGTCTGTTCAAGTCTTTTGCCCCTTTTTAAAAAATTGAGTTCTCTGTCTTTTAATTATTGCAGAGTGAGTTCTTTTCTTTCTTTTTCTTTTTTTTTTATGAAATGGAGTCTTGCTCTGTCACCAGGCTGGAGTACAGTAGCTTGCTCTTGGCTCACTGCAAACTCCACCTCCTGGGTTCAAGCAATTCTCCTGCCTCAGCCTACCAAGTATCTGGGACTACAGGTGTGCACCAACATGCCCAGCTAATTTTTGTATTTTTAGTAGAGATGGGATTTCACCATGTTGGCCAGAATGATCTCGATCTCGTCAAGACCAGGATCAGGTGATCCTCCTGCCTCAGCCTCCCAAAGTGCTGGGAATACAGGCATGAGCCACTGCGTCCAGCTGTGAGTTCTTTATTCTAGATACAAGTGTCTCATCAGAGAGATGATTTATAATTTTCTCCCATTTTGTCAGCTATCTTTTTAATTTATTGTGTCTTAAAGCACAAAAGCTTTTAATTTTAGTGAAGTCCAATTCATCTGTCTTTTCTTTTTTTCCTTGAGCTTTTGATTTCATGTCTAAGAAGCTGTTGAGTAACACAAGGTCACAAAGATTTATGTGTTTTTTTTCTAAGAGCTTTTATAGTTTTAGCTCTTACATTTAAATCTTTGATACATGTTTTGTTGTTTGTTTGTTTGTTTGTTTGTTTTGAGACAGAGTCTTGCTCTGTCACCCAGGTTGGGGTGCAGTGCTGTGATCTTGGTTCACTGCAACCTTCGCCTCCCGGGTTCAAGCGATTCTCCTGCCTCAGACTCCCAAGTAGCTGGGACTACAGGCACATGCCAGTATGCCCAGATAATTTTTGAATTTTTAGGAGAGACAGGGTTTTGCCATGTTGGCCAGGCTGATCTTGAACTCCTGACCTTAGGTGATCTGCCCCCCTTGGCCTCCCAAAGTGCTGGGATTACAGGCATAATCCCACTGAGCCTGGTGTAAACAAGCCACTGAGCCTGGCCTAATCTTTGATTCATTTGAATTAATTTTTATATATGGATAATTTTTTAATATGCATGTGGATATTCTGTTATTCCATCACCATTTGTTGAAAAGGCTATTTTTCTCTATTGAATGGTCTTGGCACCCTTATCAAAAATCAATAGGCCATAGATGTGAGGGTTTATTTCTGGACTCTCAGTTCTATTCCATTGATCCATATGCCTATTCTTATGCCAATAAACACAATCTTTATTGTTGCCTTATAGTTGGTTTTGAAATCAGGAAGTCTGAGTCCTTCAACTTTGTTCTATTCAAGAATATTTTGGTTGCTCTGGATCTCTTGAGTTTCTGTATGAATTTTATGATCAATTTCTTTATTTCTACCAAAAAAGTCAGGCAGAATTTTGATTGGGATTACATCAAATCTGTAGGTAAATGTGGGGGCATACCACCATCTTAACAACAGCAAGTCATCCCCTTCAAGATTGTGGGATAGATATCCCACATTGTGTTTATCTAGGTGTTTATCTAGGTCTTTAAACATTCCTGTTAACAACCTTTTGTAGCTTTCAGTGTGCAAGTCTTGGGCTTCTTTTGTTAAATTTATCCCTAGGTATTTTATTCTTTTTAATGCAATTATAAGTGGAAATTTCTTTACATTTAATTTTTGGCTTTTTCGTCACAAGTGTGTAGAAATAAAATTGATTTTTGTATATTAATCTTGTATCCTGCCACATTGCTGAACTTGTTTATTTGTTCTAAGAGTATTTTTCATGGATTTCTTAGGAAGATCATTTCATTTGCAAATTGAGATTGTTTTTCCTTTTGTATCTGGATATCTTTTGTTTCTTTTTCCTGACTAGGTTTTGCTAGAACCCTATTGTTGAATAGAAGTGGGGAGAAGGGACATCCTTGTAATGTTTCTGATGAGAGGTAGAAAGCTTTTTCAGTCCTTCTGAATTAAGTGTGAAGTTAGCTGTGGGCATGATGAGCACTCTGAGTATTTTTAGACGGTGCCAAAGCAAAGCCCTCCTGTGCTCTCAGCAGACCCCTGAATGGCCATGAACCCCAGCGTCCTTTGCTTTCTCTTGTTCCTTCATGCTCGCCCTCCACCCTCCTCTGTGCTAACTCCTTCAGGCTGCAAATAAAACCCACCAGCTGCTTCCTATGCTACTCTCAATGCATCAGCTAAAGTTGGAATCTCAGCACCAAACCCAAGCCCTTTGTGCCTAAGGCCCCATGGCACAATAATCTCCAACACAGTTGTTAGGGTGAGACCTCGAGGAATGAACAAGCACTATGCAAATGCCGAAAAATGTATTCAGATGTCACCTACTTTTGTACTTGTAGCTGTTACAAATCCTTTAGAAGTGCGCCATTGGGAGGATGGCTGGATGGATGAAGATAGGGGATGCTTTCTGATTTAACAACCATCAAGTGTCAGGAGAGAGAAACACAGTCTGCGAGTAGCGCTGACTCTGGTAGAGATTTTATAACAATTCATGCAAAGTTTATTTACTCAATAAATATTTATTGAGCTCCTATTATGCACTTGGCACTGGGGAAAAAGAATGAAGAAGAAATAGAAGTCCTGCCCTCTGGCACCTAAGCCTGGTGGGTTCAGGGAGATGCATCTGGTGGCCCTGCCAGGGCCTGAGCATGAGGAGGCCAGGCCGTCTGTCCTAGTCATCTGAGCCAGAACCTGGCGAACTTCTCCCCAGCTGAGTGAGTGTGTCCAAAAGACTTGCATTACCAGGGACCCCACCATGCAGCCATGGCTTAGAGTGCCCTGGAGTCTGAGCTCAGGTCCCACATTTCAGAGCAGAGGGAAGGCAGCTGGCAGAGTAAGGAATTAAGGAGAATCCACGCTCACTTTTGTCTCCCTCTATGTGACCCTGGGCCTGGGGCTGGAGTGGCAGGTGCTACAGCCGGACAATAGGGGTTCCAAACCCCAGCTTCTGTCACTGTGGGAGCCACCATGTCAGAGGAAGGTGATGATTAATGCACAAATATGTAGTTTCTCCATCAGTCTGGTCTGTAACTGGTCTCTAGATTCATAATACCCTATCCAGGACAGGGTTTTCAGATGGAGCATCAATAATGCAGGTGCACACACACAAATTATGAATGAGGTTTATCCTGGAGCAGTGATAAGTGAGACTTTCTTGGAAGGCAAGGCTCGGCTGGCTGCTGTGGGCCCTGCAGTGACTCCTATCTACGCTCAGGAGGGCTCCAGGAGCCTCTAGCTCTGCACCCCCTCCTCTGATGCAGTCCACATTGCAGAGTGGCAGGCTCTCCTGTCCCTCTGGCTCGGCTGGTGCCAGCATGGCCGGGCCAGCCAGCCCGGGGCCACCAAGTGCTTCTGTGCCACAGTAGTGTGTCTCCTCCCCTTGGCCTTTGCTGTGGAAGGAGCTCGCTGGAGAAGATTGTGGCCTGGGCCAGGGACGTCTGTGCCATCACAGCTTGGCATGGCCATGCCATCTCCCTGGCAGGAGGTGAGGAGGCAGTAAAAGGGCAGCCTAGACCGGCAAGAGAGGGGCTGCCCACTTCAGGGACGTCACACCTACAGGAGACATGTCCTCCATCACGTGGTCTTCATGCTGCCCCGACTCGGACTTCCTTTTAAACTGTGCCACACTGGGAAGTCCTTCGCCATGGTGGGGCTCACCCTCACCACTGGTCCATGGCAAGGTGGAATAATACTTCCTGAACTCCTTTTCCCCTCCAACTTCAGAGAATGAATAAGAAAGAGTCTAGAAGGTGCAGCTGGAGGTGCCATTTTTCATGGCACGGTGTTAAAAATTTTAAACGGGGCTGCAGTAAACTCTCCATCTGTGTGTGTCTCTAGCTGTGTGTCTATCTGTTCATGTGTGTTGTGTGTATGTGTGTGTCTCTGGGTTTCTATGTATGTATGTTCATGTGTATTCATGTGTGTGCATGTGTTTCTGTATATTTGGGTGCGTATGTGTGTGTCTATGTGTGTGTATGTGTGTGTCTATGTCTCTGTGTGTGTCTGTGTCTGTTTCTGTGTATGTGTCTGTGTTTGTATCTGTGTCTGTGTCTCTTTGTGTGTGCACATCTCTCTGTAAGTGTCTGTGTATATCTGTGTGTGTCTGTATGTGTATCTCTGTGTGTATTTTGGTATGTGTCTGTGTGCATTTGTGTCCATGTGCGTTCCTGTGTGTGTCTGCATGTGTATCTCTGTTTGTATTTGTGTGCATTTCTGTGTGTGTCTCTGTGTGCATTTGTGTATATTTCTGTGTGTATGTGCATGTATGTACGCATTTGTGTCTGTGTGTGTCTGTGAGTGCATGTATGTCTATGTGCATTTGTGTCTGTGTGTATTTCTGTGTGTCTGTGTGCATTTGTATCTGTATTTCTGTGTGTGTTTGTGTCTGTGTGCATGTGTGTCTGTGTGCATTTGTGTCTGTGTGTATTTGTGTGTCTATCTGTGTCTGTGTCATGTTTGTGTGCATGTGGTGTGTGTATTTCCGTGTCTGTTTGTGTCTGTGTGCATGTGTGTCTGTGTGCATTTGTGTCCGTGTGTATTTCTGTGTATGTTTGTGTCTGTACCATGTGTGTCTGTGTGCATTTGTGTCTGTATTTCTGTGTGTGTCTGTGTGTGTTTGTGCATGTGCACACATGGGTGCTCCAGCCACCTAGCCCAGCCCTAGGGGCACAGAACCCTCTGGGCACAGGGGCCTGGTCTCTGCTTCTGAAAGGGCACAGCCGATGTCTATGAGTTTCGTGGGTGTTCCTGTGTGATGCCCTGACTGGAAAGTCTGGTTGGCTACAGACATTGCTGCTATCCTCCTGGCAACGGCTGCAAACCACAAAGAGCTTCTTTCTTATCCTTTGGGAGCAGGGGAACAGGGCTTCACTCTACGGGGATTAGGTTTGTATTAGGCTTTGATCACAGAGGCAGAACCACCAGGAAATGTGACTGAGGGATTTACTGTAGGATTTGCCCATGTTTGATAGCAGTCAAAGAAGCCTTTTGCTTTTGTGCCTGTTGTGGCAGCCTAGAGTCAGAAGAGCGGGCGGTGGGGCAGGAGAGCTGCATGTCAGGTTGGACAGCAGGAGCCCCCTGGAAACTGCCAGGTCAGATGTCCCCTGCAGAGCAGTCTCCCTGCTGCATTCCCCGGCTTTAGTTCTGGGATCCCACAGGAGAAGCTGGGGCCCTTCATCATGTGCTAAATGTCGCACCTGTCCTGGGAGTTAAAGAACTCATGGAAGAATATGGCAGGAACAGGGCTGCTGTGGGTCCTCTACTGCACACTGGCAAGGTGCCTGCCCACAGGTGACAGTGGGTAGGGCTGCAACAGCTCCAACCTTCTGCCCACTGCTTCCTGCCTTCCCAATTCTGCACCATGCCTCTTGGGGTCAAATTGACCAGGGGCTATATAGGAAAGGGCATTCTGGGCAGTACAGTTCTCCTTGGGTGGGCTGACACAACAGAAACCCACCACGGTCTGCCCCTTGTCAACCTGGCACTGTATATGACTCACTTAGACACACTTAGCGCCTGAATAAAGACAACAGCAAAATCCCTGCTTATGCCTAGTGTGGGGCACGATCCTTTGAACAACTGAAAACACACTCTGCCCAGAAGAGGATACAAAACCCCTTCCTCCCCCTCTGGGTGACGTCTCTTCCTCCTACAGCTAAGTCACACACTCTTTCTGATATCCTGTGGCCTAAACACCAAGTATATTAATTATCTATTGCTGTGTAACAAGTCACCCCAAAGCCCAGAGGCCTACAACAGTAAATGTGCATGAGCTCACCCCTTCTGTGGACAGGAGTCTGGGTATGGCTAAACTGGCTGCCTGTGGCTCACAGTTCCTCACCAGGCCTCAGCAAAGCTTCCAGCCAAGGCTGTGATCTCATCCGAAGGTGGACTGGGATGGATCATCTTCCAGGCTCACGTGCATGGCTGTTGGTTTGCATCAGCAGCTTCCTCCCATGCGGGCCACTCCCTGGGGCTAATCATAATGTGGCAGCCTGCTTCCTTCAGCAAAAGCTGCAAAAGAGAACAAGAGACTGCATGCAAGATGGAAGTCATGGTCTTTTTTGTGACTTAACCTCTAATATTGGAAGTCATAACCCTTTGCTTTTGTCATATTCTGTCCATTCTTTGGATTGAGGCACTAGGTCCAGCCCACGCTCCAGGGGAAGGGGATTACATAGGGCCATAGATACAAAGAGGAGGGTTTCATGGGCCCACCTTAGAGGTTCCCCAGCCTGCTGAGACAGAAGGTCACTACTATCAATGCAACATATGTTGGATGCAGGGAAATGGAAGAGGGAGGAGAAGTGTGGTTCGTAACTACTGATAGATTCATAGTTAAATAAGGAATAAGAACTCGTGACTGTTACACCTTGTGTCTCTACCTGGTCATGCAGCCATAGCTGTCCTATAACCACCCTCCTCATGACCGTCTATAGTTCCTGTGCCCTCAGCAAGGCCCTCGGAGGGTCGTGGTTCCTTGTTTGGTGAGGTGACCTGAATCATCATTCCCAAAGCATCTGAACGTCTGAAACCTGCTACCATTTTGGGTCATTGTTGACCATTTCAATGTGGTTCATGATCATCCTGGAGAGAAGGCAGGTACCTCGGGGCCCAGGTAATGGGACTTCAGGAGCCTGTGTGCTGCCCTAGGGCCTCTGAGTAGAGTGCAACCTGGCCTCAGGTGCCCTGGGGGATCTTGGAGTTGGGTCAGTAGAGGGTCTGAGTCACAGCCACGTTGTCCTCGGCCCCTCCTCCCAAGACCATCTCTGGAACGTTTTCCCCTGGTAGGTGTCGGGTGGGACATCCCTGAGGAAGACCTGGCTCCTGGTGAGGGTGCCCCACGCCACCTCAGCTGCAGCGGCTGCCAGTCCTGGCCACAGCTCCGACCCCTATGAGGCACCAGCAGCCTCTTTGGCATCCACAGAGGGGGCAGGAAACTGTCTGTCCAACCACGCCTTCATCCACTCATTAAGCAAAAGGCACCAGGGCTGACTTCTCAAGCTGACTGTGAGCAAAAGCCACGTGGGGCTCTGCCATGGTGGGGCTGCCACCCCAGGGGCCAGGACAGCCCACCCTTGAACACATATCGTGTGGGTCCATTTCAGATTGCAACCAAGGCCCTGGACAAAATGAAGCGAGGTGGCTCCGGAGCATCACTGTCGGGGGGGGCCTCCTTCAATAGGTGCAGCAAGGTGTTCTCCACGGACCCTTGGATGGGCCTGAAGCCAGAAGACCTAGGAATAAGCAAGCCCCAGACACACCCCCCAGGCAAGGGGAGGACTGTGTGAAGGCTGGAGGTGCGGGGCGCTGTGCTTAGCTGGATGGGGCTGAGGGAGGAGATCCATTCAGATGCTGGGGCCTGCTGGGTCGAGGGTCGATCAGCTCCTCTTCTTCTCAGCCAGGTCAACCCTTGCGGGTCTCAGACTTCACTGTTCACCACTCCCCCACACACAGAGCGCCTGTGAAAGTCACTTCTCTGGATCCCCAGGGACGTACATCCCCCAGCGCTAGCTTGGGCGGGGCCTGAGTACCAGCTGGGTGGCCAGAGGTGGGCGAATTCGAGGCAGAAGGCAAAGCCATTCCCACCCCAGGGTCACCAGTGGGCACAGCTGGGCACAGCCCACCACCTGCCAGACCTTTCAGAGGGAATGTATCTCCCACCAAGCCAGGTCCCAGCTGGGATCTCCCGGCTGAAGAGGTTTCCTTGGGCAGAAGCAAGAAGCAAATTGGAAGGAAGAGGCCCTGACCCTCCAGGAGGCTCCATTCTGCCTGTGGCCCTGAAAAAGACAGCAAGAAGGAGCGACTCTAACTTCTTCACAGCGACTTTGAGAACTGGAAGACAGAGGCCGCTCCCCAGCTGGAAACAAGAAGCCGACGGAAACCAACACCTTCCCGTCCAGCCTCATCTCCCTGCTCTTCAGAATGTGCAGGGAGACGTGTCACGAAGGCCCGTGCAGCTGTAAGGATTAGTATTCCAACCCGGGCGGCAGGGTTTTAATTAGTCATTAGGCCGTTTCCACAGAGCCATGCTGAACAGGCAAGGGCAGGGTGACCTTTCTCCGCCCGGCACCGCGGCAGCCTGTCTGTTTTGCAGGTGCACTTGGGGCTCTGTCAAAACTGCTAAGGGGAGAGGACCGAGGCTGGGCCGGGAAGGAGGGCTTAGCCTCTCTGTTCCTGGGCATGACCCCCACCACGGGGGCACTGCAGGCCTTTGCTCCCATCTGGCTCTAGCTCACAGCTCGTACCCCTCATCCACAAGGGACGCTGACAGTTGCTCACGCAATGGCTGTCCTAGCGAGCCCACGGGCAACGCCGAGAACAAACCACCCAGCACTTCCCTGATGTGTGTGACGGGAGAGGGGAGGGAGCCGGCCTCCTGCAGCCAGTCCCCGCCGGATTCCAGGAAGGCAAGTGGACCCCTGAGGAAGGTCAGCCCTCAGCCAGGCATCCGGGACCCCCACTGCCGAGCTGCCCCTTCTTGGCTAAATGTCACCACATACCATAAAATCACAGAGAACCTTCCAGCTTGCCTGCCTTAGAAGCCAACCCTCCCAACCTCCTGGTTTCTCGAGGACAGTGAGGCCAAGAGCAGCTGCAGCCAGGGGCGTGCAGAGGCCGGTGGCTGAGCTGGGGCCAGGATCCTGGACTATGGCTGTCTATTTACAGCTCAAAATAAAACACTAATTGCCACCAGCACATGCTGACGAAGATGTCAAATCAGTGTCCTCACGAGGCCTTCTTCTGGGGCTTTCCGCCAAGTTCATGATGCGCTGCTATCCAGTGGGGTCAGCAGACTCCAATGTCCGAGGGCACAGCACTCCTTTCTGCCACTGCTCCCAATTCTCTGCCCCAGTCTGGCCCCTCGGCTCCTGCCCCACCCACATGCCCCCAGGCCTCCCTCCTGTGGGCTGTTCGGCTCCTGGTCTCCCACTTTCTCTCCACCTTGGCACTCGTCCATGGCCACAAGCTTGCACCCGGCTCGTGCACTGAACGTCAACTCAGGTGCGAGGCTTTCCTTCCCAGCTTCGCTGCAAACACTGCAGGCGGGTCTTGTGGTCATCTGGCTCAGCACACCACAGGGACCCCACTAGCTCTTATCCGCTGTATGGGGGTCCCATAGCCATGGGCTGGGCACTTCATGGGAAATGGACATCTGTGACCTCCAACAGGTAACAGACACACCCTCAGCGGGGAGGTGACAGAATTGCTGGAAGTCGTCACCACGATCACAGCCCGGAGCCACTGTGGGGACCTTGGTGCGTGTGCCCCATTCGTCTTGTCACCAGTGCAGGTGCCCTGTGCCTCCGCCTCTCAGGAGCAGCCGTCCCGCTACAGTCTGGGTGACTGCACACCTAGCTCACTGCAGCTCCCTGTATGACAGCAAGGACAGTGTAACAGGTTGCCTGCCTGCTTGTCTGTGCTGTTAGTTCCTGATGCCAAGCCCTTCCCGGGAGGCTGACGATCGGGCGGGCTCTCAGGCCAGCAGCAGCAAGGCAGGAAGTCCTTCTGCCCGGCTGCCTCCAGCCTGCAGACTTCATAATAAATGGGAGGCTGGCTTTCCCAGCCAAAGCTGTAAACTTTAATTGGGCTTTTTAAAGACCACAAAAGCAAATACACGCCCTTAAAGAAACTCTTCGGTAACTTGCTCAGAACATAAAGGTGACTATTAGCATGTGCTGATTTGAAATACCAAGAAGAAAATATCTCCCACATCAACATACGCTTGTGGAAGGCATGTCCTGTTTTGCATAGCTCTCCCGGTTCCCCACCCTAACACTAGGGCCTGCCTGTCCTACAGGGCAGCATGCTTGAAATCAGAAGACCGCATCTGGCCTGGCTCAACATGCCCCTTAACATTGTTCTTTCTTGTTTTCTTTGAGACAGGGCCTGTCGCCCAGGCTGGAGTGCAGTGGCGTAATCTTGGCTCACTGCAACCTCCACCTCCCAGCAACCTCCACCTCCCGGCAAACTCCACCTCCGGGGTTCAAGCCATTCTTGTGTCTCAGCCTCCCGAGTAGCTGGGATTATAGGCATGCACCACCACACCTGGGTAATTTTTGTATTTTTAGTAGAAAGAGGGTTTCGCCATGTTGGCCAGGCTGCTCTCGAACCCCTGACCTCAAGTGATCCGCCCACCTCGGCCTCCCAAAGTGCTGGGATTACAACCATGAGCCACAGCGCCCGACCGCTCCTTTACATGGTTGAACCTTCCTTTCTTCCTCTGCGTAATTGGTAAGATCTCTTCCACTTGCCTCATGGGCTGGCTGTGGGAACAACCCAGACAGGGATGATCATGATGGGGCTGCTGGCTGGCTGTGGGGCTGGGTACTGTGCTGGTCACTTTACGCATCTGAGATGGAAATGGTCTCAGCCAAATGCACAGAGAAGGAAGCCAAGGCAGAGAGGTTAAGTAACTTACCCTTGGGCATGCAAACAGTGGCTGAACCCAGATTCAGCCCCAGTGTCTTTAACTCCAGGTGTGACCGCAGCGGCTCCAGCACGGGAGGCCCCGGGAGCCAGACGCCGCTCGCAGCGTGGGTCGCTCACGTGTTCTTCAGAGGCACATGCATGCGGCGTTCCCACACACGGACACTGCAGGTTTTTTTGCACCTTTTTTTCTCTTTAACTCATCCTAGGGCATGACTTCTCTCCGAGCCGCCTGAAATAAAATGAATAACTTTTTATGTGAAGTTCTTCGTGCTGAAGAGAACTTGTTCCAAATGGGGAATAATTGGCCTTCCAGGGCTCTGTACTGGCAACGAAATGAAATATGCTGACGTTTCAGAGGTGTGGAAATAAAAGGACTAAAAATGGGATTCGGAGCAGCTAATGAGGGCAAATCCGCAGGGTTTGAGAGACAAAATGGGGATCGCGGGTGGGAGCTGGCACCGCGGCCAGGGGCAGCCCACGCAGCAGTGAGCGGGGCCGAGGTCGCAGGCGGGTGTCCAGGCCCTCGTCACAGGAACCCGCTGGAACCCCCAGAGGCCCCTGGCCTCTGCCGGCTTTGAGGCCTCAGACCTCCCTAGTGTAGCCACAAGCTACCGAGCCCCCGTATGAGTCTGCTCGGCGGCTGTATGAAGCCTTATGTTTGATGAAGGATTAAACGCCAGAAATGTATTGTCCCTGGTTCTGGAGGCTGGAAGTCTGAGATCAAGGGTCTGGCAGGGCTGGTTCCCTCTGAGGCCTCTCTCCCTGGCCTGTGGGTGCCATCTTCTCTCTCTGGCCTGTGGGTGCCGTCTTCTGTCTCTGTGGGTGTCCATGTCTTTACCACCCCTTCTCCTAAGGACACCAGTCCCACTGGATTAATATCCACCCTAATGGCTGCATTTTAAGTTAGTTACCTCTGTGAAAATCCTACCTCCAAATACGATCACAGACTCCAAGCTGCTGGGGTGAGGACTTCAACATGTGAATTTGGGGTGAGGGGCAGCTTGGTTCAGCTCCTAACATGCATGTCAGCCACGCGTTCACTCACGCATCCTTGTTTTGATTCGTTCACACGGTGCATGTCTCCGGTGGCTACCGTGTGCTAAGCTAGGCCAAGACAGAAGCTGCCTGCCAGGAGCCCAGTGCCCAGAGGAGGAGGAGGGACGGAGCAACAGGGCAGCAGGACAGGGTGTGGCTGTGCCCCAGCTGGGGAGGAGTTAGCCCTGGCCCCATGTGCAGTGCAGCTCCAGGGCATCCACTGTTCCGAGACTGCAGAGTAGCTCCTTGGATATTCATGTCTTCAGAACTGAGCGCTGAGATGACCCAGTTGGCCCATATCAGGCAGTTTCCAGTCCAGGAAAGGAGAGGGTGACATCAAGATCTGAACTCTGGGGAGCGCATTTTGGGGTTCACACTCTTGCTTTGTTTGTGGAACGCCTGCAGGAGCTGGAGGCCAGGCCACAGAGCCCTTGGGAGGAGAAACGGCCACGTGTGGAGGGCAGTCTGATGGTGGGTGTCCACGCTGAAGATACATGTGTCCTTTGATCCAGCCCCCAGTTCCCTTGGAGAATGTGTCAGATCCCTAGACAAGAGCACAAAGATCTGGTGACTTTACTGCTGTAAGAGACAGCTCCAAACCTTGGTGGTTTCACCCAACAAAGAAACCCACAGAGAGATGCAGGGATCTAGGTCCTGCCTGCCCAATGGCACCACCCTTCTCTGGTTTAGCAGACAGAGAGGGAGAGAACGTGAGGACCACACATGAGGTGTTTTATGGCTGACCAGAAGCAGAACACAACACTTCCTCTCATGTCCCATTGACCAGACTCCAGTACACACAGGACTGCCTGGGAAATGTGTGCACCAGGGGAAGAGAGCATGGTTGGAACACCAGCCATCTCTCATGCAATATTTATCTAAATTCTAAAATAATTGAGCATTGAATACAACTGGAATGCCCTGTAGGTGAGGGGTTAAAGACATTTAATGGTGGCACCAGGCATTTGTCCATTATTCACTTAAGAAACATTTATTAGGGCATGGTGTTATTTGAAATATAATGCCTAAAATATCAAACCTCATGACACATATCCACATTTCCAGATGCAAGACCTTCTCCTTGACATGTTTAAATGAAAAGATCAAGATTCAACACGGGTTATATACTGCCATCCAATTTATAAAAATTGAATATTTACCTCTGCAGGCATGAGCCAGCCTAAAGAAATATGGAAAGATTTTCTCAGAGATTCTGAGATACGTCTACCATTTCTTTGGTAATCCTCACTTCGAGAGGTGGGGTTCAACTCATTTCCCCTTGAACGTGGGCTGGACCTGGTGTCCGGATGGGTTACAGTGTGGCCTCAGAGTTGGTCAAGCCTGGCGTTGCAGCCTCTTCCTGCTTTCTCTTGATGGTCACTGGCTCTTGGGGAAGCCAGTTGTCACATTGCAGAGACCCAGGAACAGCCCTACCGAGAGGCCCACATGGTATGGACTGAAGTCCTCTGCCCATGGCCAAGTGTACCGCCTTGGAAGCAGCTCCTCCCACCCCAGTTCAGCCTTCTGATAAACACAGCCCTGGCCAACAACTTGATTGCAACTTCATGAGAGACCCTGGGGCAGAAGCACCTCAATTCCTGACCCACAGACCCTGAGATAAGAGATGTTTCTTGTTGAAATCTCTATGTTTTGGGTTAATTTGCCGCACGGTAGCAGATAACAAACACACCGTCTTTGTGAGGTGACGGGCGGTGATGCTGGCCAGCCACAGCCTTCCCCCATCCTTGCCCTCTGCATCCCCTCACAGCAGAATCTGAGAAACCCCTGGATCTGGTGCTACCAGGCCTGCCTCCCTGTCCTGCCCAGCCCTTCAGCCATCCCTTTGCAAGGACACACGCCTCAGTGAGTCATTGTAACTGTTGCCTCTCCGAGGCCCAAACCCACGGCGACAGGTGTCTCCAACATGGGGCACGGCAGAGCCCTCAGCAAATTCTTGGCAAATGAGCCAAGAAGGAAGGCCTGCAGGCTTCTTTTTACTGTGCAGCCTTCCACGATGAACACGTGTGGCTTTTAAAACCGGGGAAATAAAGTTTCTAAAGTAATCGAGCTGATCCAAGGACTCTCATCGATAACTCGAAAGGCTCCACGATGAGCAGGAAGACGCATGGTGACCAGTTCCTGATGCCACCTCTAGGGAGGTAGCTGAGATGCCAGGGTGGAGCCGCCCTTGCCTTTCTCGCCTCCTAACTGTCTGGACGTAGGGTTGTTTGCCTGGAGTCATTAGAAGGGTGGAAACGGGTTGGGGCTTGGTAAGACCAGGTGCCAATGCACCAGGGGTGAGACAGCAAGCTTAACACAGCCAGGTGGGCGTGTCCTCCCCTTCACTGGACCTCCTGCCTGCTGACATCAGGGTCTTCCTGAAAAGGCCGCTAGGAAGCTGGTCCTGATGCGCCTATGGGATGAGCAGGAGCCTAATAGCCTGAGTCCGCTGCCTATTTAAGAATCACTTTTCCAAGCCCCCGTTTCTCCCATGACAAAGAGAACTCATGGGTGAGGCCTGCAGGCCCCGTGTGCCAGGATGGCCAGCACCAGCCAGTCTGTGACCTTGTTCTGGGGGATGGAGAGAGGAGGAAGAGGGGGCTCCCAGCCACCCGGAGCCTGCAGCTAACCCAATGCCTGCCCTGCATTTAGCAGCCACGCCCCTGGCGGGGGACAATGGCCTTGCCAGGCTTGGTGGGCAGTGGCACCAGAGGTCTGGGCTGGTTGCTACCCTCTGGTGGCCCTGGACCCTCCTTTCTTGAATGTTTGGCCCAGTTCCCTCCTCTGCTTCAAGGCTGCTGGTGGACTCTGGGTTCGGCAGATGCCACGTACAGTTCTGGTCTCGGGAACAGCTTTGCAACTGGGCTCACTTGATGTGAAAGCAATAAATGGGTCCCCCAGTGCCTCCCAGCCCAGACTGGGCCAAGAAGGGTTGCCCAAGGGGTTTTCAACTCAGGCTGAGAGCAGCCATCCTGAGAAAAGCCTCTAGCTATGCTGCCCAATTACGCAGCCTCCTCAGGGGCGCTGGACCATCCACATCCCTCAACTCAACGGTGACACAGGGACAGGCTCCATGCCCCCTCAGAGCCGCTGCATGGATGAAAGGAGGGAGAATGTCCCACGGCAGCACCCCGCGCAGGATCACCGGGCAGAGGTGCCTTCGCAGGCCACCATAGACATGCAGTTTCACATTCATGCTTCACAATGGATCCGTGGGCTTCGTGTGTCCTCAGCTTTAGGAGACACGTCAGGGTGCCCCTCAGCAGTGCCTGCGCCACTTGCATCCCAAGGGGCGGTCAACCTTCCTGTGCGCCCTCAGCTCGTCCTGGTGGAGAGAATGAGGCTCCCCGAGGCGACTCCCTGTCTGCACTATTACTGCTCCCTTCTCAGACGATGAGAAGGAACCCTGAGAAAGAATGTCTTCAAGTTAGAGGGAGTGTGTCTGTGTCTGCGGTGGGCAGTAGCAGCTGGCAGTGGCCTGGGCGTGGGCAGCTGCTGTCAGCTCAGAGCTGGAAACGGGCAGCCAAGGAGGCCAGGCCCCTCGGGCATCTGCAGCTCCGTCCGCCCGCGTGGACGTGGGGCTCGCTCTCCGAAGCCCCAGAGCGCAGCCTCCGCAGAACCAGCCTGCTCACAGCAGCCTCCCGTCTGATTAATCAGGGGGAGGAAGGGCTGCCTGTAAGCAGACTCATTTTATTCTAATGCTGCTTTCTCAAGATTTTAATTTTCCATAGTGCTACATTCCAGCATTCCAGTCCCTTTTCCTTAAAAAAAAAAAAAAAAAAAGAAGAGACATAATTGGGACAATTCTCTATCGTATACATGCTATCTTATTCAACCTCAAGGTGTACTTCCAAAAAGCAATTGTGTGCTACTTAATGGACAAGCACTCAATGACTATGGGGGTAGAACAGAGTTCAGATTTCAAGATTTCAGCAGGATATAGGCGGCCTGACTGTTCCCATGGCAGGAGGGACCATCCTCCATCCCAGCTCCGGAGCAGCTGCCTGGCCTTGCACAGAGCCCCTGGGGCCCTGTCCTGAAGCTGCTTCCCTGGAATTAATTGCTGCAAATTCCGCCCACCCCCAATGGCACTGAAAGTGGGCTGAGCACCTTCTCTCTTTCACTTGTCAATTGCAGCAAATCCAACACAGGCTTCGTGTAATGAAAGGAAATGAAGACGAGTCCAGGTGGGCTGCGGCCAGTGATGCCTCCAGGGAACCTGAAGGAACTCTGGTCCCTTGGGTGCATTTTAAATGTTGCCACCCTAGGGGCATCTAGGGCCTGGCATGTGTCTGGTCAGGACAGTGCAGCATTTGCTGACCGTGTCTAGGAAGGTAGAGGGACCGGAGCATTTCAGGAGCCCCTCTCTATGCCAGGCGGAGGACTGGGTGCCCGATGTCCAGTGTCTCACTGACATCTTCCAGCATGGCTCAGAGAGGGGCAGTGAGCTGCTCAAGGTCACACAGCCAAGGGGCAGCAGAGGGGAAGTCCATCCGCTATGTGGGTCTCCTTGCCCAAGCTCACTCCACCACATTGCAAGGTTGCCAAGGCAGCTCCCACTCCAGAAGGCCAGTTGCTTGGTTCCAAAAACAGTTCCTGTGTCCGGCTGCATAGACTTTATGCATATCCAGGAGGCAGGACAAAGACATTTCCTGAGGACAGCCCTAGGGCCTCATCTCTGCAAGATCCAAACATCTACAGGGGCCAGAAAGTTCTGTTGACAGAAAAGGCTCAGGTCCCAGCTCCTTTGCTGACAGTCTGTGACCTCAGCTTGCCTGGCCCGGCCCTATTTTTGCACATGGAAGAGGAGATGGGGGACTGCAGCTGGGGTGTGAAATGTGGACCTGGAAATGCCTGGTAAGCCGCAGCGGCCGACAAATACTAAATCCTCATTATTCGGACGGAGCACAGAGAAGCCCCAGCGTCACTCTTCTGAGCGTATAGGTGGCCGTCTCGCTGCCGCAGCTCAGCTCTCGAGAAGGATGGAGAGGAACAAGCCATTCATCACCTCGCGGAGTGGAATCTTATTAACTTAGGGCCAATGTCACCCAAGGGAGACAAACCTGCACCAGGGCAGGGGAGGCTGGGAGGGCCAGGCCAGGGGCTTGGGTCTCATCCCCGGGTTTCACAGCTGGAAAAGCCAGACAGAGCCTGAGAGGCAGCCTCTGAGGCTAAAGCCTGGGCTGGGAACAGGAAGGCGTACACGAAAGACACTGTGTGGCCTAGGACTCAACTTCAGCGGTGATTCCGAGGGAAGTACATCAGCAGTGAGTGTGGGAGTGGGGAAGGCACAGGCGGCGCTTGCTTGTCACACTGACTGCCTGGCCCACCCGAAGGCCGCCTCCTCCAGGAAGCCTGCCTGGAGTCCTGCTTCCCAGCTCCTGACCGCAGCTGCCTGCAGAGAAACACCTCAACAGGACCTCAGTTGCGCGTCACTTCCCGCAGGCGTTTCAGTGGCCCAGGTCCACAGTCCCTGACAGCCCTGATGGGAAATCTCTGTTCTCTCTGCTGTGTCAGCCCCATGCACTGGGAAGCCTCCTCCTCTCCCCCTGCATCCTAGGCTCCCCACTGCCAGCCATCTTGAACTCTGCTCCCCTCTCCCATAGGACCCAAACTCCGCCTGTGATCTCTACTTTCCAGGACCCCAAGGTTTGTTTCCTGCCTGCTTTTCACGACTCCAACAGAAAGACCTTGCCCCGGAGTGAGGGGAGAGGGCAGCCAGGCTGGTGCCATGTGGCCTGGGGTGGGGGCTGGTGCTGACTGCCTTCCTCATAGAATGCTTTTCCTGCAATCACGCTCGGATCCCAGGGAGGGGCTTGTGCCCTCCTTGCTCACAGGCACCTGTGGCTTCTCCTGGGAGGCCAGGTCTCCTTGCCTGGCTGTTCCCTGTTCACTTTCCTCCTCTCCTTTTCTTTCCTTACTTGACTGGGAGCTTGGAGAGGAGTTGAGCTGTGTCTTCCCTGTTTCCGCAGGTTCACTCATTCATAGCATGTGGCTTAGGGCACATGAACTATGAATGCATGCATGCATGAATGAATGCATGAATGAATGAATGCACGAATGAATGTATGAATGAATGAATGCATAAGTGAATGAATGCACAAATGAGTGCATGAATAAATGAGTGAATGAATGCATTAATAAGTGAATGAATGGATGCACAAATGAATGTATGAATGAATGAATCATAAGTGA